>NC_092335.1:125968214-126276428 GCF_046630445.1 Rutidosis leptorrhynchoides
ACACAAACCCCCCAAACAAACCTTAGGATAATTATTAGTTTTCATTAATTCAATTGGCATTAACGCTCTCATGGGACGAATCTTAAACGGAAAACTTGTTAATACAAATACCGATTTATCGTTTCTCGTTGCTTGTCACTTTAGTCGAGTCCACGTTTATTTCAAATTTATATCTAAAAGAAGCAAGTATGTGCTAGCTATCATGCGGCTTGAAAATAAATTTTTACTTTGATTTTTATGACAAAGCTTTATCTGTTTTTCGTAAAAACCTTTGTATAGTTTTGATAATCGGCCGCTACTCCGTCTTACTTATATGTCTAAGCTTTATGTGCTCGCATGTTTGTAATCATCAACCACTTTATGCTGTAAATTATGGTAATTTGTTTGTTTTGTAATCGTCCTAAAATAGTTAATCATGTAACTTATGTACACTTTGTAACCTTATCGTTCTGCAATTTTCAAGTGGAAATATCCAGAATGCTTAATTAATATGTCGGTTTAGCTATTTGGAGCCTATACAGTTGGTGCCCTTCTATTTTTATGCTTCTTGCAATCGTTGAACTGTTTTTTTAAGTCGTTTAAGGAAGTTCGGGTTGTGAAACTCTTAATAATAAACTGTAGAAGTGGGACGTAAGGTTGATGTAAAAAATTAAGAAAACTATTAACTGATAACAAACACCTATTTAATGACTCAAACAAAGTTTAAATATTTCATTTTACATGACCTTTCACTCCTATTGATTCATTACTTGATATGTTTGAGTGCAAATTGCTAGTATACTCAAAACATTGCATAGTTCTGGATCACATACAATATTTATGACCTTATAGTTGTTTGGTGCAAGCCCACTTGGTAGCCCATCTAGAAAATGCTATTTACTGGATAGTTTTGATCTGGCCCGTTTAAAAATATCCGTTTAAAAAAATAGGTAGTATATTTAATATATATTTACAGACAAAATATCCCCTCACCTGCTCAAGTACCAAATATATTGCAAAGATCTCTTCACCTGCCACCATCTTTTTACTTGCAAAAGCTTCTCAACTACAACTATCTCCCATCATGCCGAAATCAGGTTAATGTCTTTTCTCGAACAACATTTTGGCTTGTTTACGGTAAGCGCCTGACATTGGCCAAAAAGTCACGTTTTTCCCCCGATATTAAGCCCTAAATCCATAAAGTTCTAAACTTTATCTCAAAAATAATCACTTTGTCGGTTGGTTTTGTAGATTAAGTAATTACGAAGGCGATGCAAAAAGAATCAAGTAAAACGGAGCTAAAACGAAGAATCTAGAGCGAAAACGGTGAAAATCAAGTTACGACCCAGGAAACAGGCTGACCAATGCAGCAAACGGCTTGCCAAAAGGGATGCCAAATGGCCTGCCACTATGGCAAACAGCTTGCCACACGGGTCGAGCAAACGGGTACAACAAACGGGTGATCTGATCAAACGGGCTTGTCAAACGGCTTGTCAAACGGCCTGCTAGCCGTTTGTTGGAAAATTTCAAATCTATTTAAAGGGCTCTTTCCATCCATTTTAACACACACTCAATTTGTAATTCACTTTATATTTTCAAGCTTTCAGTTAGTTTTTTAGTAGTAGCTAGCTTGGCTTTTATCTTCCGGAGGATATCCCGGCGAGTCCCTGTGATCTCGGACAGATTTCTTCAGCCTTTTCAGGTTTTTATCCGAAACGCTTGTCTTTTATATTAAACATGTTTGACTGCCTTTTATGTTTAATAATGCATTTTGATATTACCATGTTAGCTTAATTAATCTGTATGTTTCCATGATAGAAGTTTGGGTTTGCGTAGTTATGTTAAATTAGTACGGTTACTATTTGTAGTGACCCGAACTTTTCCATGTTTATATATATATTAAATGAAATTGTTATTTACATGGTTAAGTGTTTCCAACATGTTAAGCAATCAAACTTGTTAAGACTTGATTAATTGAAATAGGTTTCATATAGACAATTGACCACCCAAGTTGACCGGTGATTCACGAACGTTAAAAACTTGTAAAAACTATATGATGACATATATATGGATATATATATAGTTAACATGATATTATGATAAGTAAACATATCATTAAGTATATTAACAATGAACTACATATGTAAAAACAAGACTACTAACTTAATGATTTTGAAACGAGACATATATGTAACGATTATCGTTGTAACGACATTTAAATGTATATATATCATATTAAGATATATTAATATATCATTATATCATGATAATATAATAATTTAACATCTCATTAGATATAATAAACATTGAGTTAACAACATTTAACAGTATCATTAACTTAAAGGTTTCAAATTAACATTTACATGTAACGACTAACGATGACTTAACGACTCAGTTAAAATGTATACACATGTAGTGTTTTAATATGTATTCATACACTTTTGAAAGACTTCAAGACACTTATCATAATACTTCTACTTAACAAAAATGCTTACAATTACATCCTCGTTCAGTTTCATCAACAATTCTACTCGTATGCACCCGTATTCGTACTCGTACAATACACAGCTTTTAGATGTATGTACTATTGGTATATACAATCCAATGATCAGCTCTTAGCAGCCCATGTGAGTCACCTAACACATGTGGGAACCATCATTTGGCAACTAGCATGAAATATCTCATAAAATTACAAAAATATGAGTAATCATTCATGACTTATTTACATGACAACAAAATTACATATCCTTTATATCTAATCCATACACCAACGACCAAAAACACCTACAAACACTTTCATTCTTCAATTTTCTTCATCTAATTGATCTCTCTCAAGTTCTATCTTCAAGTTCTAAGTGTTCTTCATAAATTCTACAAGTTCTAGTTTCATAAAATCAAGAATACTTCCAAGTTTGCTAGCTTACTTCCAATCTTGTAGAGTGATCATCCAACCTCAAGAAATCCTTCTTATTTACAGTAAGATATCTTTCTAATACAAGGTAATACTCATATTCAAACTTTGATTCAATTTCTATAACTATAACAATCTTATTTCGAGTGGAAATCTTACTTGAACTTGTTTTCATGTCATGATTCTACTTCAAGAACTTTCAAGCCATCCAAGATTCTTTAAAGCTAGATCCATTTGTCTCTTTTCCAGTAGGTTTATCCACAAAACTTGAGGTAGTAATGATGTTCATAACATCATTCGATTCATACATATAAAGCTATCTTATTCGAAGGTTTAAACTTGAAATCACTAGAACATAGTTTAGTTAATTCTAAACTTGTTCGCAAACAAAGTTAATCCTTCTAACTTGACTTTTAAAATCAACTAAACACATGTTATATATCTATATTATATGCTAACTTAATAATTTAAAACCTGGAAACACGAAAAACACCATAAAACCGGACATACGCCGTCGTAGTAACACCGCGGGCTGTTTTGGGTTTGATAATTAAAAACTATGATAAACTTTGATTTAAAAGTTGTTCTTCTAGGAAAATGATTTTTCTTATAAACATGAAACTATATCCAAAAATCATGGTTAAACTCAAAGTGGAAGTATGTTTTTCAAAATGGTCATCAAGACGTCGTTCTTTCGACTGAAATGACTACCTCTTACAAAAACGACTTGTAACTTATATTTCCGACTATAAACCTGTAATTTTTCTGATTAGATTCATAAAATAGAGTTCAATATGAAACCATAGCAATTTGATTCACTCAAAACGGATTTAAAATGAAGAAGTTACGGGTAAAACAAGATTGGATATTTTTTGATTTTTGTAGCTACGAGAAATATTAACAATTCTATACAAATCATATCCTAGCTAACTTATATTGTATTATACATGTATTCTAATATATTATGTAATCTTGAGATACCATAGACACGTATGCAAATGTTTTGACATATCATATCGACCCATGTATATATATTATTTGGAACAACCATAGACACTTTATATGCAGTAATGTTGGAGTTAGCTATACAGGGTTGAGGTTGATTCTAAAAATATATATACTTTGAGTTGTGATCTAGCCTGAGACGTGTATACACTGGGTCATGGATTGATTCAAGATAATATATATATATATATCGATTTATTTCTGTACATCTAACTGTGGACAACTAGTTGTAGGTTACTAACGAGGACATCTGACTTAATAAACTTAAAACATCAAAATGTATTAAAAGTGTTGTAAATATATTTTGAACATACTTTGATATATATGTACATATTTGTTATAGGTTCGTGAATCGACCAGTGGCCAAGTCTTACTTCCCGACGAAGTAAAAATCTGTGAAAGTGAGTTATAGTCCCACTTTTAAAATCTAATATTTTGGGATGAGAATACATGCAGTTTTATAAATGTTTTACGAAATAGACACAAGTAATTGAAACTACATTATATGGGTGAATGATCGAAGCCGAATATGCCCCTTTTGCTTGGTAGCCTAAGAATTAGTAAACCGATCTACTAATTGACGCGAATCCTAAAGATAGATCTATTGGGCCTAACGAACCCCATCCAAAGTACCGGATGCTTTAGTACTTCGAATTCGTTTTTATCATGTCCGAAGGATTTCCCGGAATGATAGGGGATATTCTTATATGCATCTTGTTAATGTCAGTTACCAGGTGTTCACCATATGAATGAATTTTATCTCTATGTATGGGATGTATATTGAAATATGAAATCTTGTGGTCTATTATTATGATTTGATAATATATAGGTTAAACCTATAACTCACCAACATTTTTGTTGACGTTTTAAGCATGTTTATTCTCAGGTGATTATTAAGAGCTTCCGCTGTTGCATACTAAAATAAGGACAAGATTTAGAGTCCATGCTTGTATGATATTATATAAAAACTGCATTCAAGAAACTTATTTTTGATGTAATATATTCTTATTGTAAACCATTATGTAATGGTCGTGTGTAAACGGTATATTTTAGATTATCATTATTTGATAATCTACGTAATGCTTTTTAAACCTTTATCGATAAAATAAAGGTTATGGTTGTTTTAAAAATGAATGCAGTCTTTGAAAAACGTCTCATATAGAGGTCAAAACCTCGCGACGAAATCAATTAATATGGAACGTTTATAATCAATATGAACGGGACATTTCAGTTGGTATCCGAGCGTTGGTCTTAGAGAACCAGAAAATTTGCATTAGTGTGTCTTATCGAGTTTGTTAGGATGCATTAGTGAGTCTGGACTTCGACCGTATTTTCTTTAAAAATGATTGCTTAACATTTTTGTTAGAAATTACATATTATTAACATGTAAATATTATGTGATATATTAATCTCTTAACATATTTGATATTGTGTGATAGATGTCTACCTCTAGCACAAATCTCATTGACTCATCTAATAATAACGAAGAGTCGAATATATATTGGCAAGATTCACAAGTTCCCGAAGAACCGGAAGAAGAGGAAACGGAACCGGAAGAAGAGGAACCAGAAGAAGAGGAACCGGAAGAAGAGGAACCGGAAGAAGAAGAAGAGGTTCCGGAGGAGGGAATAGTAGGAACCACAGAAAACCGGTCAAATAAAAGAAAATCCTCAACCAATGGACCAAAGTTAATAATGGTCAATGGTGTTTCCGCTAAGGAAGCAAAATATTGGGAAAATTACCAATTTTCCGATGAATCGGATCCTGATGAGGATTCCGATGATGTTATAGAGATTACCCCGACCAAATTTAATGAGGCAAAAGAAAATAATTAGGGAAAAGGCATCAAAATAGAGAAATCTGATTCCGACCCCGATGAACTTTATATGTACTGTCAACACCCGTATTTTCAATATCGTGACAATAACTCGGGAACCTCTAAACCACCAGGTTTTTCTAAACCAATGTGGAAAACGACGACTCGTATTAGAGGAACATCATATATTCCTAGAAAATTAGGAAAACGAACCAAGTCCGAAGAAGAAGAAACCAGCGATTCAGATTAGAGGGTTGTAATCATGTTGTGTATTATATGTATTGTAGTATGCTTGTACTTTTATGTTCTATGTAAAAATTGCTTGTATTGTTTGTTAATTATCTTTTACGAATCTAATCCTTGTCTATTTTACAGTATAAAAACAAAATGGACGTTAAGGGTAGACAACCGAATATTTTAGAAGACCTACCAGAGGATATGATTGAGGAAATCTTGTCTAGAGTCGGTCAGAATTCATCAGCACATTTAGTTATGGCGAAATTAACTTGTCAAACATTTGAAAGACTTTTCGGAAATTCCTTAGTTTATAAAAGGCTTTCCTTTGATAGGTGGGGTATATCACATTGGGGAGACCGTAAGTTACGCCGTGTTTTCTTTAAAGCATTAAATGCGGGGAACCCAAATGCAATTTTACGCTACGAGTTAAGAACCTATTTTGACTCAACATATCCCAAGATAGGATTTCGTGAATTAGAAAGAGCTTCTAGCATGCAACATAAAGAAGCATGTTATGCTTACGGGTTAGTGATGTTCGCTTCTTACCAAAGTGAGAAAAAGAACATCGGATTGCAACTTTTAAATAAAACCTTCCCACAAGTGACAGATTCAATAGTTGGGGTGAGAAACAAGGTTTTTAGATTATTACGGGGCTGTTGGACATTACGAAACCCTCATCCTTTTGACGAAATTACAACATGCTGCCTAGCCAATGGTCAGAACGGTTATTTTCCACAAGACCAAGGATGGGAAGTCGTCTTAGTAAAACCAGAATGCATGACTTGTTTCTGGACTTATGAATTGCGTGTCTTTATTTCCTTTGTTGAACAACTTGCGTATTAACTAGGTTTATCTTCAAAACTGTCCTGTATCAAAGTGTACTATATTTCATGTTATATGTAATATAGCGAAGTTGTAAGTTTGAAGAATATTTGTATGTGATATATTATTATAATCAGTTTTTCATATAGAATTGTAGTAGTTGAATTGTATATTAGCTACTAAGTATGAACTTAACGGGTAGGTAGTACCCGAATTTAAACTTATAAAACGCTATTATGAAGAAAAATCTTTTATAAATGAGTTCATATTATGCTACGAAATACTATTGACTACTCTTAATATTCTGTATGATTAACTCGATTCAGTTGGCTATTTTGAAGGAAATGGCACCGACGACTCGACAAACCATGAATATGAGCGAAGAGGAATTTCGTACCTTTCTTGCTGCAAACATAGTCGCAGTAAAGGCTGCGCTACATACCAACAATAACTCTGAATCTAGTAATGTAGCTAACGGTGCAAGAAATCGTGTAGGATGCACCTACAAAGAATTCACTGCCTGCAAACCTTTGGAATTTGATGGAACCGAAGGACCAATTGGATTGAAACGGTGGACCGAGAAAGTCGAATCGGTGTTTGCCATAAGTAAATGTACTGAAGAGAACAAAGTTAAGTACGCTACGCATACCTTCACAGGTACTGCGTTAACTTGGTGGAACACCTATCTTGAACAGGTAGGACAAAATGCTGCTTACGCACTACCGTGGTCGGCATTCAAGCAATTGATGAACGAGCAGTACCGTCCTAGAAACGAAGTTAATAAACTCAAGGCAGAACTTAGAGAGTTACGAACACAAGGGTTCGACGTTACCACATATGAACGACGATTCACAGAGTTGTGCCTATTGTGCCCGGGAGCATTCGAAGATGAAGAAGAGAAGATCGACGCGTTTGTAAAAGGATTACCAGTAAGGATTCAAGAAGATGTAAGTTCACACGCGCCCGCTTCTATACAGAAGGCAAGTCGAATGGCTCATAAACTCATAAATCAGATTGAGGGAAGAATTAAAGAGCAGGCGGCCGAAGAAGCCAACACGAAGCAACTCAAGAGGAAGTTGGAGGAAAACGGTGACAAGAGTCACCAGTACAACAACAATAACAATTACAACCACAATCGCAACAACTATCCCAACAACCGCAACAACAATCGCAACAATAACCGCAATCCTAACAATAACTACAACAAACATCCCAACAACAACAACAACTACAACAACCGTTTCAACAACAATAACAATCCCAACAACAACCTCAATAACAACAACGGCAACAAAAATCAAAAACAGCCATGTCATATGTGTGAAGAAAATCACCAGGGGTTTTGCATGACATTTTGCAACAAGTGTAAAAGAAATGGTCATAGCGTTACAAAGTGTGAGGTCTACGGACCAAAGTTTAACAGAACTAAGGGAGCAAATAATGCCGGAACAAGTAATGCCGAAACGAATAGTGTCGGAGCAAGTAATACCAACGCTGTTTGTTATAAATGTGGAAAACCGGGCCACATTATTAGAAATTTCCCGAATCAGGGGAATACTAATGGGCAGAGCTGTGGAAGAGTTTTCAATATTAATGCGACAGAAGCACAGGAAGACCTGGAGCTTGTTACGGGTACGTTTCTTATTGACGATAAATCTGCTTATGTTTTATTTGATTCGGGTGCGGATAGAAGCTATATGAGTAGAGAATTTTGTGCTAAATTAAGTTGCCCATTGACGCCTTTGGATAGTAAATTTTTACTCGAATTAGCAAATGGTAAATTAATTTCAGCAGATAATATATGTCGGAATCGAGAAATTAAACTCGTTAGCGAAACATTTAAGATTGACTTGATACCAGTAGAGTTAGGGAGTTTTGATGTGATAATCGGTATGGACTGGTTGAAAGAAGTGAAAGCATAGATCGTTTGTTACAAAAATGAAATTCGCATTATATGAGAAAAAGGAAAACCCTTAATGGTGTACGGAGAAAAGAGCAACGCAAAGTTAAATCTTATTAGTAACCTGAAGGCACAAAAACTAATAAGAAAAGGTTGCTATGCTGTGCTAGCACACGTCGAGAAAGTCAATTCTGAAGAAAAGAACATCAATGATATTCCCGTCGCAAAAGAATTTCTCGATGTATTTCCGAAAGAATTACCGGGACTACCTCCACACCGATCCGTTGAATTTCAAATAGACCTTGTACCGGGAGCTGCACCAATAGCTCGTGCTCCATACAGACTCACACCTAGCGAAATGAAGGAACTTCAAAGCCAATTACAAGAACTTTTAGAGCGTGGTTTCATTCGACCAAGCACATCACCGTGGGGAGCTCCTGTTTTGTTTGTCAAGAAGAAAGATGGTACATTCAGGTTGTGTATCGACTACCGAGAGTTGAACAAACTTACCATCAAGAACCGCTACCCACTACCGAGAATCGACAACTTATTTGATCAACTACAAGGCTCGTCTGTTTATCCGAAGATCGATTTACGTTCTGGATATCATCAAATGCGGGTGAAGAAGGATGATATTCCAAAGACTGCTTTTAGGACGCGTTACGGTCATTACGAGTTTATGGTTATGCCATTTGGATTGACTAACTCACCAGCTGTGTTCATGGACCTCATGAACCTAGTATGTGGGCCATATCTTGACAAGTTTGTCATTGTTTTCATCGATGACATACTTATTTACTCGAAGAATGATTAAGAGCACAAAGAACACTTGAGAAAAGTGCTAGAGTTATTAAGGAAAGAAAAACTGTACGCTAAGTTTTCAAAGTGTACATTTTGGTTGAAAGAAGTTCAATTCCTCGGTCACATAGTGAACAAAGAAGGTATTCAGGTGGATCCAGCAAAGATTGAAACCGTTGAAAAGTGAGAAACCCCAAAAACTCCGAAACACATACGCCAGTTTTTAGGACTAGCTGGTTACTATAGAAGGTTCATCCAAGACTTTTCCAGAATAGCAAAACCCTTGACTGCATTAACGCATAAAGGGAAGAAATTTGAATGGAAGGATGAACAAGAGAAAACGTTTCAGTTATTGAAGAAAAAGTTAACTACGACACCTATATTGTCATTACCTGAAGGGAATGATGATTTTGTGATGTATTGTGACGCCTCAAAGCAAGGTCTCGGTTGTGTATTAATGCAACAAATGAAAGTAATTGCTTATGCGTCTAGACAATTGAAGATTCATGAACAATATTATACGACGCATGATTTGGAATTAGGCGCGGTTGTTTTTGCATTAAAGACTTGGAGGCACTACTTATATGGGGTCAAAAGTATTATATATACCGACCACAAAAGTCTTCATCTAACATTTAATCAGAAACAACTGAATATGAGGCAGCGTAGGTGGATTGAATTGTTGAATGATTATGACTTTGAGATTCGTTACCACCCGGGGAAGGCAAATGTGGTAGCCGACGCCTTGAGCAGGAAGGACAGAGAACCCATTCGAGTAAAATCTATGAATATAATGATTCACAATAACCTTACTACTCAAATAAAGGAGGCGCAACAATGAGTTTTAAAAGAGGGAAATTTAAAGGATGAAATACCCAAAGGATCGGAAAAGCATCTTAATATTCGGGAAGACGGAACCCGGTATAGGGCTGAAAGGATTTGGGTACCAAAATTTGGAGATATGAGAGAAATGGTACTTAGAGAAGCTCATAAAACCAGATACTCAATACATCCTGGAACGGGGAAGATGTACAAGGATCTCAAGAAACATTTTTGGTGGCCGGGTATGAAAGCCGATGTTGCTAAATATGTAGTAGAATGTTTGACGTGTTCTAAGGTCAAAGCTGAGAATCAGAAACCATCAGGTCTACTTCAACAACCCGAAATTCCGGAATGGAAATGGGAAAACATTACCATGGATTTCATCACTAAATTGCCAAGGACTGCAAGTGGTTTTGATACTATTTGGGTAATAGTTGATCGTCTCACCAAATCAGCACACTTCCTGCCAATAAGAGAAGATGACAAGATGGAGAAGTTAGCACGACTGTATTTGAAGGAAGTCATCTCCAGACATGGAATACCAATCTCTATTATCTCTGATAGGGATGGTAAATTTATTTCAAGATTCTGGCAGACATTACATCAAGCATTAGGAACTCGTCTAGACATGAGTACTGCCTATCATCCACAAACTGATGGTCAGAGCAAAAGGACGATACAAACGCTTGAAGACATGCTACGAGCATGTGTTATTGATTTCGGAAACAGTTGGGATCGACATCTACCGTTAGCAGAATTTTCCTACAACAACAGCTACCATTCAAGCATTGAGATGGCGCCGTTTGAAGCACTTTATGGTAGAAAGTGTAGGTCTCCGATTTGTTGGAGTGAAGTGGGGGATAGACATATTACGGGTCCAGAAATAATACAAGAAACTATCGAGAAGATCATCCAAATTCAACAACGGTTGAAAACCGCCCAAAGTCGACAAAAGAGCTACGCTGACATTAAAAGAAAAGATATAGAATTTGAAATTGGAGAGATGGTCATGCTTAAAGTTGCACCTTGGAAAGGCGTTGTTCGATTTGGTAAACGAGGGAAATTAAATCCAAGGTATATTGGACCATTCAAGATTATTGATCGTGTTGGACCAGTAGCTTACCGATTTGAGTTACCTCAACAACTCGCGGCTGTACATAACACTTTCCACATCTCGAATTTGAAGAAATGTTTTGCTAAAGAAGATCTCACTATTCCGTTAGATGAAATCCAAATCAATGAAAAACTTCAATTCATCGAAGAAACCCGTCGAAATAATGGATCGTGAGGTTAAAAGACTTAAGCAAAACAAGATATCAATTGTTAAGGTTCGATGGAATGCTCGTAGAGGACCCGAGTTTATCTGAGAATGAGATCAGATGAAGAAGAAATACCCGCATTTATTTCCAGAAGATACATCAACACCTCCAACTGCTTAAAATTTCGGGACGAAATTTATTTAACGGGTAGGTACTGTACTGACCCGAACTTTTCCATGTTCTTATATATTAAATGAAATTGATATTTACATGATTAAATGTTTCCAACATGTTAAGCAATTAAACTTGTTAAGACTTGATTAATTGAAATAGGTTTCATATAGACAATTGACCACCCAAGTTGACCGGCGATTCACGAACGTTAAAACTTGTAAAAAATATATGATGACATATATATGGATATATATATAGTTAACATGATATTATGATAAGTAAACATATCATTAAGTATATTAACAATGAACTACATATGTAAAAACAAGACTACTAACTTAATGATTTTGAAACGAGACATATATGTAACGATTATCGTTGTAACGACATTTAAATGTATATATATCATATTAAGATATATTAATATATCATAATATCATGATAATATAATAATTTAACATCTCATTAGATATAATAAACATTGAGTTAACAACATTTAACAGGATCGTTAACTTAAAGGTTTCAAATCAACATTTACATGTAACGACTAACGATGACTTAACGACTCAGTTAAAATGTATACACATGTAGTGTTTTAATATGTATTCATACACTTTTGAAAGACTTCAAGACACTTATCATAATACTTCTACTTAACAAAAATGCTTACAATTACATCCTCGTTCAGTTTCATCAACAATTCTACTCGTATGCACCCGTATTCGTACTCGTACAATACACAGCTTTTAGATGTATGTACTATTGGTATATACACTCTAATGATAAGCTCTTAGCAGCCCATGTGAGTCACCTAACACATGTGGGAACCATCATTTGGCAACTAGCATGAAATATCTCATAAAATTACAAAAATATGAGTAATCATTCATGACTTATTTACATGAAAACAAAATTACATATCCTTTATATCTAATCCATACACTAACGACCAAAAACACCTACAAACACTTTCATTATTCAATTTTCTTCATCTAATTGATCTCTCTCAAGTTCTATCTTCAAGTTCTAAGTGTTCTTCATAAATTCTACAAGTTCTAGTTTCATAAAATCAAGAATACTTCCAAGTTTGCTAGCTTACTTCCAATCTTGTAGAGTGATCATCCAACCTCAAGAAATCCTTTTTATTTACAGTAAGATATCTTTCTAATACAAGGTAATACTCATATTCAAACTTTGATTCAATTTCTATAACTATAACAATCTTATTTCGAGTGGAAATCTTACTTGAACTTGTTTTCGTGTGATGATTCTACTTCAAGAACTTTTAAGCCATCCAAGATCCTTTGAAGCTAGATCCATTTGTCTCTTTTCCAGTAGGTTTATCCACAAAACTTGAGGTAGTAATGATGTTCATAACATCATTCGATTCATACATATAAAGCTATCTTATTCGAAGGTTTAAACTTGAAATCACTAGAACATAGTTTAGTTAATTATAAACTTGTTCGCAAACAAAAGTTAATCCTTCTAACTTGACTTTTAAAATCAACTAAACACATGTTCTATATCTATATGATATGCTAACTTAATGATTTAAAACCTGGAAACAAGAAAAACACCGTAAAACCGGACATACGCCGTCGTAGTAACACCGCAGGCTGTTTTGGGTTTGATAATTAAAAACTATGATAAACTTTGATTTAAAAGTTGTTCTTCTGGAAAAATGATTTTTCTTATGAACATGAAACTATATCCAAAAATCATGGTTAAACTCAAAGTGGAAGTATGTTTTTCAAAATGGTCATCAAGACGTCGTTCTTTCGACTGAAATGACTACCTCTTACAAAAACGACTTGTAACTTATATTTTCGACTATAAACCTATACTTTTTCTGTTTAGATTCATAAAATAGAGTTCAATATGAAACCATAGCAATTTGATTCAATCAAAACGGATTTAAAATGAAGAAGTTATGGGTAAAACAAGATTGGATATTTTTTGATTTTTGTAGCTATGGGAAATATTAACAATTCTATACAAATCATATCCTAGATAACTTATATTGTATTATACATGTATTCTAATATATTATGTAATCTTGAGATACCATAGACAAGTATGCAAATGTTTTAACATATCATATCGACCCATGTATATATATTATTTGGAACAACCATAGACACTCTATATGCAGTAATGTTGGAGTTAGCTATACAGGGTTGAGGTTGATTCCAAAAATATATATATATTTTGAGTTGTGATCTATCCTGAGACGTGTATACACTGGGTCGTGGATTGATTCAAGATAATATATATATATATATATATATATATATATATATATATATATATATATATATATATATATATATATATATATATATATATATATATCGATTTATTTCTGTACATCTAACTGTGGACAACTAGTTGTAGGTTACTAACGAGGACAACTGACTTAATAAACTTAAAACATCAAAATGTATTAAAAGTGTTGTAAATATATTTTGAACATACTTTGATATATATGTACATATTTGTTATAGGTTCGTGAATCGACCAGTGGCCAAGTCTTACTTCCCGACTAAGTAAAAATCTGTAAAAGTGAGTTATAGTCCCACTTTTAAAATCTAATATTTTGGGATGAGAATACATGCAGTTTTATAAATGTTTTACGAAATAGACACAAGTAATTGAAACTACATTATATGGGTGAACGATCGAAGCCGAATATGCCCCTTTTGCTTGGTAGCCTAAGAATTAGTAAACCGATCTACTAATTGACGCGAATCTTAAAGATAGATCTATTGGGCCAAACGAACCTCATCCAAAGTACCGGATGCTTTAGTACTTCGAATTCGTTTTTATCATGTCCGAAGGATTTTCCGGAATGATAGGGGATATTCTTATATGCATCTTGTTAATGTCGGTTACCAGGTGTTCACCATATGAATGAATTTTATCTCTATGTATGGGATGTATATTGAAATATGAAATCTTGTGGTCTATTATTATGATTTGATAATATATAGGTTAAACCTATAACTCACCAACATTTTTGTTGACGTTTTAAGCATGTTTATTCTCAGGTGATTATTAAGAGCTTCCGCTGTTGCATACTAAAATAAGGACAAGATTTGGAGTCCATGCTTGTATGTTATTATGTAAAAACTGCATTCAAGAAACTTATTTTTGATGTAATATATTCTTATTGTAAACCATTATGTAATGGTCGTGTGTAAACGGTATATTTTAGATTATCATTATTTGATAATCTACGTAACGCTTTTTAAACCTTTATCGATAAAATAAAGGTTATGGTTGTTTTAAAAATGAATGCAGTCTTTGAAAAACGTCTCATATAGAGGTCAAAACCTCGTGACGAAATCAATTAATATGGAACGTTTATAATCAATATGAACGGGACATTTCACTATTGTTATGCTGAACTTGTGAGTCTGATAGATTTGTATGCTAGCATCTTAAGGATTGACCAACTTAGGTTGCGATCAGGACTTTTCCACCTATATGAACTTAGCTACTTCATAGGATTAAGACTCATGGTTATACTGTATATGAAGATTCTATGAACTCGGTATGGTCGAAGTTCCTGAGAGGCATCTAATGCGCTTTTAGGACACAGAACTTAGGAATTGAGACATGAATGACCTAGTATGCCTACTGAATATTCCAAGGAGACCTCTTAGGAGCTGTTAAGATCTAGCTAGTGCCTTAACTATATGATACAAACCTATTGCATGTTCTTGTTTGATTGTTGCCCTAGGATTAAGTCATATCAACTGTTTAGGTATCTGCTAGGTTTATATCTATTTTACTGTCATATCAACAATAATGCTGTATAATGTTTGATTTGGTATGATCTCATTAGTATGATGAAATGGTTGTTAGTTTTCATTTAAGGTTTTGTCAACTTGACTCGATGGACTCCTTCCGTTTGTGATCAGTGTTCAATCAACACGGCACATTGTTATTCAGTTAACTAAATTGATAACGAGAGTTAGGATTAGAACTCAACTCACTAATAAACCTAGTGCTTCACTGAGGATAACCTTCGAGGTATAGTTACCTTTCAATTATACAACCAAGTGACATACTTATCACTACTCAACGAGAACTCTGAGAGTCTAAAGACAAGTAAGTCTGTGTAATTGGCTCATCCAACCAGATCTACACCATTCCAATCATAGCTTCAATATTAACATAATTACATTTCCCTAACCCAAACTAATATCTTGGTCAACATTTCCCTGATCTGCATACTCCGGATATCCTTCCACTTTATTTACTTTTCCGCATTTAGGACTATTAGCTTAAAACAAACTACTATCTTTTACTCAGGTAATTTAACCAAAGATAATTATCCACTTGATCTTCAATTCGTTAAACCATTCAAAAACACGACCCTAGGTTAACTTACACCTTCTACCATTAGAAAGTCAAAAGTAAATTTAGGCCCCGCACAATATAAATAAATAAACCACTGTTCGCTACTCTGATCAGCTGATTCTGACGTCTTGCGACCTAACAACATCGCAGGAATAAAACCGTCCATTTCGGTCTTATCAGACACTTTGCATTCATAACACGGTTTTTCGATGTGAAAACCTAATAAATTTGGATCAAGGTTTATCATCACATCTTTTTATTTTAAAACTTTAAAATCAAACAATATATATGCACTTTATATGGATTTATGCTTTTTATTTGCACATGATTCTATTTAATCTCACATTTTTGGGCGTAGTTAATATCAGTGTTTTGCTTTGCACTGACATGCATGTAGGTGTGAGCATGTAAACTGTGTTGTAGCTATAAGTTCATACCAACTGTTCATTTACCATATTGCATCTGTATATATTCTTTGATTATCTACAGAATCCAAACAGTTATATTGCTTATGGTTTAATTTATATGCCAACAATATGTATTGTGTACTTTAAAACAACAAGTCTAACTTATTTTGCTTAGGTTTAAAATAACAACATATATATTTTATTCAACACTTTTAAATGAAACAATTGATTTGTGCTCTAAATACAATTTGTGTTCTTTGTTTGCACTTAAATGGACTGAATCTTACAAGTTACAGTTACACCGATGCACATGTAATGCCAACACCAATGATATTGCTTAGGCTTCATATGCCAACAAATTGTATTGTAAACTTTAGAGTTGAAAAACTAACTGATTTTGCTTAGACTTTTTAATAACAACATATTTTACTCAGTAGTTTTAAATGAACTAATCGATATGTGTTGTAAGTGCAATTTGTGTTCTTCATTTGCACATAAATTGATTGAATCTCACAAGGTGTAATGGCTTAAAGGTACACACAATGAAGGTCAATATTCATTAAAAAAGTCATGTATTAGGATTCATCTTTGATTATATAATAACTTATAGCTGAAGTGAATTGCATTTTCGTTCGTATCAAATGTGTGCTATTTTCTTAGTTGTTAGCTTTGTTTCAGTTTCTAACAAGGGGTTATTGGGGTCTTCATAAGTTTACATATTTTGTAATGGTTTGAGGTTTATTATGAATTTAAGTTCATATCAAATCTAATTATAAATCGTATTACCTGTGACAACAGATATAGCTGCAGATAATCATGCCTCTACAAGTCAAACACGCACAATCGCCAATGACCAGCTGACTAGAGTTGAAAGGATGAACATATGGAGTACTGTTGATGTTACCTACATTTTCTTCAACATACCACGAGGAACTATTTGGGTGAGTTAGTTACATTTTTAAAGAAATAGTTAATTGCATTTGTTTATATATTATTGACAAATAATTATGAATTCTTTAACAAATATAATGTTGTAACGACCCGACAAAATCGTCATTGACGGCGTCGTTAATTTAGGTCCCGTTACGTGGTCATAGTCCCTAAATGAGACGCGTTTGACCAAAATTATGTCGCATTCATTTTAATCGTACAAGACTTACAAAGTTTAGTTTACCAAATGGTTTGACAACAAGTTTAAGTTTACAAAAGTTATAAAGTATAAATGAAATCACTTGCGACATAATAAGTTGGAAATCACAGTTGCTATAAATAACTTAAGTATGTATGCTTTAAGTTTAAATCCAAAGATGCTATCCCTAGCGTATGCATGCATGGTTGACCCCAAGCAAGTAATCAAAATAGAGTGCGAAAGCATGTATCACTTAGCGTTCAAGGTCCTGAGAAAAACATAGAAAATCTGTCAACGAAAACGTTGGTGAAATCGTAGGTATAGTAAGCAAGTGAGTAAGTAAGTAAGTTGAACCACAAGATTTATAACGTTGAAATAATAGTAATACATTCTAAAAGTTGATATCACGAGCACCCAATTATCAAGGCTTAACTTTCCACCAACCCCATAAATAAAGTGTTAGAACCTACACTTATACCCACAAATATATTTCATTCGCTTAACGGTAGCGAACCGTCCGAATGAGGGTTTGTCAAACCCGTATGGCCACACAACATAAGTTCTCGCTTACACCCTGCAAGTGTAACTAATGATAATTGAATTGAGGCATTTTTTGTTCTAACTCGTACGTAGAATGCTTGTTTTCGTACTTGTGTTCACTTTGTAAAACAAAACGTTTATGTTTTCTCATCCCAAATGTAAGTATAAAAGAGTAAAAGTGGGACTATGATCTCACCTTGAGTGCAAGAGTATAAAAGTACTTCACAAGTAAACGTGTGCAAGAATGAATGCTAGTCTTGACCCAAACAAGTAGGTTGTATCAATAACGGTAAACACGGTTGGTCAAAGTTGTTCAATTAGTCCTATGGCTCATTACGACTCGATTATAAAGCATGTGAATCAAGTTGTCAAGTATCATGCAAGAATCAAGTATACAAGAAGATTAGAATGGTTTAAACAAGTATTGGTTAAGTTTGAACAAAAGTCAACTTTGGTCAAGTCAACGAAAAAGTCAACACGTTCGGGTCGGGTCTCGGACAATTTTTCTGAGGTTTTTAATTATATATAAGCATGTTGGTCAAGTTTCATGTTAATAGAGGGTGCGTAGCATAGTTAGAATTAAACGAAAATGTGCATTTTTGGATAGCCGGGGCTCGGAGCGGCGCTCCAAGCCCTTGAGCGGAGCTCAGACTATCTGTTCAGCAAATCTGGGCAGTTTGAACACTTAATGCAAGAATCCAACTTCAAACAACCATAACTTATGAACCGTAAACATTCAAAACACGTTTCTTATATCGTTGGATAGGTATTTTGATGAGGAATACAACTAAACATATTTCATCAAACAAAAGCATCATTTACAAAAATAAAAACCCCGTCGAATGATCGTTAAAAGTTCATTATCCAAGTTTCAAGTTCATAAAATGCGTTTCATAATTTGGGAATCCAATTTACACATACGATATGCCGTTTCGAAGGTAATTAAACATACATTGCATCTAAACACTTACTAACAATATTTCATAGCATTCAATGCATCAAAAATCTCTTTTAAAGTTCATCAAACCCTAACCAAGAATCATGAATTCAACAATTTTGTAAATGAAGCTTTTCTAAATCAACCTACATACCAAAACAAAGCTAATGATGCTAGTAACACATTTAATACATGAACTTTAACATTTAAACAACATTTAATCAACCAAAATCAAGAATTAAACTAACCCATTTCAAGTGTTCATGCTAGTTACTCCAAAACAAAATCAAGCAAACAAATCACATATTCATGTTAGACTTGAGCCATAGACACTAACTAACACCATTTCAAGTCTATAAATCGAATTAGAGAAATCTAGAGTTTTTAGAAACTTTACCCCAAGTAGTGAAATTGGTACCAAAACGTAGAGGAAGATGCAAGGATTTCAAAAGTATAATTTGTTATGATGTTTGATTGCTAGATTAGAAATGGATGATGAATCTTTGAAGATGTTAAAATGGTGTTCTTGGTGACTAGAGAGAAAAGGGGGGGGAAGTAGGAGAAGAAGTGAATGAGTGGATGAGATGGTGGGTTGACTAGTTGACCTAGTCAACTAGTTTGCCCACTAGCCAACTTCGGTCCCTCAAGTTTAAAGCGGGTGCATGAATTAACCAAACGAATTAATTTAAATACGCGAGAATAAACGGGAGATGTTATAATCGAATAACGAAAATATTAAGAACGTTAGTTAACGAAAGATACGAATTTAGATAACGAAAGATATTATCTAAAAAAAAGACGGCCGTTAAAATAATTTAACAGAAAAATGCGGGATGTTACATTACCCACACCTTAAAAGAAATTTCGTCCCGAAATTTAGTTGGAAGTAGTAGTCGTCATTTCTTCCTCGAGATCTTGTGTTGCCAATTACACGAATGAGTGAAGGTACTTCCTTTGGGATTCCAGTGAACTTTGACGGTCGGGATTTTACGTTGTTTTAAAGTTTGGTTTCACGATCCATAATTTCAAACGGTTCTCCTAGGAAGTGGAGTTTGTCATCGATAGTAAGCTTTTCGAAAAAAAACACAAGTTCTTGTTCGGTAAGACACTTCTTTAAGTTTGATACATGGAATGTAGGATGAACGGAGCTCAATTGAGTCGGAAGAGCTAAACAGTAAGTAACGGGTCCAATACGCCCCAAGATTTTAAAGGATTATAATATCGCGAATTTAGCTTTCTACGTTTTCCGAAACGGATTACACCTTTTCAAGGTGCGACTTTTAACGTTATGCGGCTACCCACTTGGAATTCGAGAGGTTTACGTCTAACATCAGCATAGCTCTTTTGGTGACTACGGGCCGTCTTGAGCCTTTCTTGGATTTGAATAATTTCTCGGTTGTTTCATGAATGAGTTTGGGTCCGGTGATTTGCTTGTCGCCTACTTCGGTTCAACAATTAAGAAAACGACAATTGCGGCTATATAAGTTTTCAAAAGGTGTGGCGTCAATACTCGTGTGATAACTATCATTGTAAGAGAATTCGGTTAAAGGCAAAGACTTTTCCCCAAGTAAATTTGAAATCGATAACACAAATTCGTTTTATGGCTTTCGAGGTTTGAATTGTACATTTACTTGGTCCGTCGGTTTGTGGTTGTTACGCCGTACTCATGTCTAAACGTGGTCCCGAGGCTTTTTGTAAGTCTAGAAGTGAAACGAGCATCTCGATCTGGAACGGGGTACATCTCCTTAAGATATATTTTTGAACAAGTTTGTTAGGACTTGAAAACGTTTGATAGAACAAGTTTCTCATCGGTTTCTGAAAAACGTTCGTTAGGACTACTCACCCTCGTGGTGAATACTAGTATAACGTGAAAAGTCTATCCCTCCATTGAGAATTTAGAATAAAAGATTTCCTTATACGGAAGTACGAGTGTAATGCGAGAGAAGTTTCCGCCTCGATGTGAGCATATCAAGCATTTTGTAGTTCGTTGATAAAACTGTGCGAAAACGAGATAGTATACACGTGTAACATATGTTTGAAGTTGAAAGAATTTGTCATTCATTCGGAAGCATAAATATGATTTAACAATAATCAAAGGTGCGTCCTTGGTATGGTTGTTATCAGTATTCTCGGAGTTTTCGGATGTCCAACAAGAAAATGAAGTCATGTACATGGCACATGGTGGTGATTAGGTTGATCGAGTCCAATCACCATCGCAAGTCATTAGAACTTTGGTATGACTTACCATAATATAACCACATTGATCGAGTGTCGTTATATTACGCTAACTCATACCTCCATTCCCACATCACTCCATAGAACTAAGTTCGTGTGATCATGAAGTTTTAAAATGAACAAAGTGTAACGACGTCTCTAACGTGACTCGTATTGAATCAAAAGAATTAGTGCAACTCTGAAGAAGCGTTTCTCGAGGGAAGTGTGTAAATGATTGTTCACGTCAATGCGGTTCAAGTCAAACAATAATGCCTTTAGGCACGAAAAGAGTAATGAATTATGATAACGAGTAGTACGTAACCGTAGTGATAAATAGAGATGACGATACTCATCTAAAGTAGTGGTGGTAACTTTACAACACTTGTGGATAGTAAGCTAAGACGGGGTGAATAACAACATGGGAGACAAAGTTCCCGGACTAGTGTAACTTATGAAGTCGTCGTCATCCTTGCGCGTATGAATCTTAAGTTTACGTGTTACCCGAAAGTGGCAGAGTACGAGTTCGTATGATGAAAATTTGGTACCATTAAGAAGTTCACCTAAGAAAGATTCAAGTATATATACACAAGTAGTCAAGTAAGTGCTATCTATATTAAATGCAAGTCAAAATGCAATGATTAACTATCCGATTGTAGTCTAGATTCACTAATGCATCCTAACGACTATGTCAGACACACTAATGCATATCCTAGATCCCTACAACCAACGCTCTGATACCATCTGTAATGACCAGACAAAATCGTCATTGACGGCGTTGTTAACTTAGGTCCCGTTGCGTGGTCATAGTCCCTAAATGAGACGCGTTTGACCAAAATTATGTCGCATTCATTTGAAACGTAGAAGACTTACAAAGTTTAGTTTACCAAACGGTTCGACAACGAGTTTAAGTTTACAAAAGTGCTATACGTAAGAAAATATTTTAAGCATCAATGATGATACACGTATGTTCGTAATGTAGTTATTTAGAGAAGTAAATAATAATGTATAAGTGAATAATGCATATTTTAAGAGCATCGCAATCAGCTAGCATTCATATTAGCCCTCAAACTATCCTTGAGGATAATTGAAGGCATTCATATACCCTCACTAGCCATTGTAACATCCTGTAATCGGGCCTAGCTGAAAAGACCCTTCTGACCTTAGGTGTGTTTGTATGTTATTATAATAATTAAATGTTTATAATTATTTGGTTGTTTGATTGAGACCAGTTTGTGACAAGGGTCACAGAACATGTTCGTTTGTTTAATTTGGACTCCGTTAGGGCAGTCAAATTAAGTACGAAAGATATCATATAACTGATAAATACCCGTGTGTTGCACAATGTGGGAATTAAACCCAATTAAGTGACTATTGTACTGCTTGTGGTCTCATTCATCTTCATTCCTCTAGAAATTTCCAAACACACCCGTACCTTCACTTTCACCTACATCAAACCCTAAATTTCAATCTTAATTCTAGAGCTCAAATCATTTACATCTTCTGGTTCCTTGTGATTTACTGAATCTTTTGAGGTAAGAATCACAAGCTTTCATGCTTTAATCTTTGAGAAATTTGAGTTTTTGTGTAAGTTTTACAAAGTGAGTAACTTGGGTCAAAAATGTTAGATTTGATGTTGTTTGAGTCAAAATCTTGTGGGTTTATGTTTCTACATGTTTAGTGTCTTTGATTTGGTCAGTTTTGAGGTCGTAATCGAGCTCTAGAGCAAGAATTGGTTGATTTTAGGTAAAACCCGTAGCTTTGTTCCTCAGCTTCTGCAGATAAACACAGTCGGCCGAGTGTCTCCTGACACTTGACCGACCGACTCGACCATCGACCGAGTGTGTATGACCCACGACCGAGTGTGTCTGTGAGAGACCATCGACCGAGTGACTAGACACTTGGCCGAGTGAGTGTAGACAGTCGGCCGACTGTCTTTGACAGTCGATCGAGTGTCTTTGGCAGTGAAATATTTTACTAAGTGTTGATTTCTAGCCGTTATACTGCTCGTTTGTATACTGGTGAATATATGATGTTATGACTTAGTTTAAAGTTATGATTGAGTATATATGTATATATGTATATAAGTGTGTATATATATATATGTGTGTGTATATGTGTGTGTGTGTGTGAATATGCATATATGTGGGTATGTATACATATTGTCTAGGTATATATGTAAGTGTTAGTTTATATTTAATGTGATTGTGATATAGTTAGTATTGGAATACGATTACTAACTTATTCGGTATTTATTCTCAGTTGATATAGACGAGGAGAAGACTCGGTGACATTAGACTACCGAGTGTTACCGGTATCGGTGAGTGAGACTAACTGGAGAATATAGTATAGAGTAGCATGTTATATTATGATTGCCATGCTTGTTAGATATACTTACTTTTGTGGTTGGTTAGTTCATTGTGATGACTGCATGTTAGTTGATGTTTGTCTACTGGAGCCCATTGCGTCCCTATTGTGTGGTAGCCTCGGTAGGAGAGATCAACCTGCGGGTTGGTTTCCTCATGTGGTAGCCTAGACAATCGAGGTGTATATGTATGTGAATGACGCGTCCGTCGCATATGGATTATATATATACACACACGGTGGTGGAGGAACTTCTGGTAAGCCCCAGTCTGATCAGCTGGTGGTTAATGGTTTGGCCGAGCCGCCAGAGTCTCTGTAGACGGCACTTGGGTGATGTTTGTGTGTTAGACTTTGTGACATGATTAGTATGACGGTTCCTGTATACTATTACCTGTAGTTAGTTGCACTCAATTAGCTTCATGCTAATCCCTCACATCTTCCCTGTAGGTTATGGATTTATTGTATGATAGTTCTCAGGGTGAAGATGGGATGCTGGAAGATATGTTTGACAAAGTCGAAAACTCTGATGTCGTGTCCTTTATATTAAAAGTTGTTTTAATGTTTAATATAACACTCAGGCTTTTAAATATTAACGTGGATATTATATTCAAGTGAATTTTATATTATATATATATGATAAACAGGTCTTCCGATGTATTCATTATATATATATAAAATCTGGGGTGTTAAAACTTGGTATCAGAGCATAGGTTTGGTAGCATGTGCGCGGAAGTGACATGTTCTCAAACAGTGTGTCGAGTCAAACATATCTTGGGGATGGGTTAAGTGAGTGAAGTAGGTATTGACGATTTAGTTGGCAGAAACTAACAGATTATCTACTAAGCGTTTGTGTGTGAGATGTTGTGATAAGACAGGTATGAAGATCGATTCCACCCTGCTGGTGCCCCGTTGTCCCTCAATGCTAACAGAACTTAAGTGGACGTGTTTGATGCCGATTTGAATGAAGGACTTGATGAGTATTAGTTGACGTGGCTCCAAGGATGAAGATTCAGTTGCAGAATTGATGAGCGGCAAGGGTGCGGGTGCGATCGAGGTGTTGATAGATACAAAAGATGTCTTCTTATTCGTAAAGGTACATTCTTGTTACATTGATGTAATTATTATTATTGTACGTGTAGATTGTATTCCTATCTTTGTCGAATTTTGTGTTTGTTGTAATGATAATTTGTGACGATTAGTGTTTCTAGTTGCAATTGATTGATTATTCCCGTAAGATAGAAATAGATGACAGTTGACGAATCCAGTTATGACGATTGTCTCTAGAGCTACCCTTGCCACTATCGGGATTTTATTCCCTTAGACTGACTGCCATGTTCTGTGAGACTTTATAGATATGACCTTGTGATATTGTGTCATGCTGTTGTTAATTGTTGTTATATGGCCTATTTTACTATATGTGAGACTATGTTTGGCTTAGACATGAAGAATTGAGGTGAATGATTTGTGGAATTAACCAAGACGAATATGAAGTCTTTTCTTTATTGTTAACTGATGGGACACGCGTGGTGAACCATAGAGACTGATTAGGGTAGTGACCCTTTGATGATTGGTGAAAGTCCCGAACCCTATTGTGTAACTATGTGAAGGGTAGTCTTCATGCTTGGCGACCGTGACTGAATCAGTAGATGACGGATCCTATGATATTGTAGTATGACGGGACTTGTTGTGTTGGATTTAGGTGAAATGTAATTCCTTTTCATGGATCGACAAGACACACGTAGTGGCCCCTGAGGATTGGAATAGAGTAGTAGTTTCCTTGTCTTCTAATTAGAGGACCCAAACCCTGTTTGTTGTTGTCGTATGTTGGTGGTTTACGTGTCACGTATGATGTTGACTTTTGGTTCAGATGATTTCGACCGTAGTAAGAACTTGGGGAATCGCTTTTCCTACCATAGACTCGTGTGAGTTGGTGGTGACTTTTAGGAAGTAAGTTTGAATGGAGCTTTTCATGTAGTCTTGACTGAAGATAGGAAAACTATATTTTGTCGTTATGTGAGGAGTATTACTAGCCTGGCTGTACTGTTACAGGATTTGACTAGCTACTTAGGACTCGTAGAGTTGTTCTGAGAAGTTGTTAACTTTTGTAAATTGATGTGACTTATTAGATGTCAGTATATGAGACGTTCGTTTAGTGACTTTCTCGGAAGTAGAAAAGATCTTAACGGGAATGGGATTTCAGTTCAAGCTGAATTATGATGAATCTTGACTAGGTCGGGAGACGTGGTTAGAACAGTGATCATATTACTGTTAAGATAGAATCATTGATCTGGTAGCTCGATAGTGACTGTTGTGAATATTTTGTCTTTGAAGATTTGAATGTAAGGTTGAGGATGAACGATTATAGTATTTGCAAATAAGACGAAGTAAGTAGGTATAGTTTATTAGATTTTGGATCAGAGTTACAAATGTGGTTACTAAAGAGGATTTAGTAGAATTAAGATCGAAATAGAATCCGAGTTAGGTGTTTTCTTTCAAGACTTTTATGGTTTTGATAGTCTTAGATTGTAAAATCTATTATTTTGGGATATAGTGGAGATTTATAACTAGCAGTGACTTGAGAAGATAGACCGTGTTGTATTGATGAACTCGATTAAGATCTTGTTCCGAAATACTCGAAATGAAAGTGTGATTTAGAATGATGTATTACGTCTGGCCATCGAAAATACATTGTAGTAAATCATACAGTAGTTTCGAGAGTAGGAACAGATGTAACAAGTGTTGGATCGGATGTTGTTTGATGATTGATGCAATTTTCGATGACCGTTGAACAAGAGTTGACCTTTCCTATATAGTAATGCTAGTTGAAAAATATCTGGACCTAGGCTATTGATGATCTAATAAGCTTTAGTTTTAAGCTCTGATGAAGTTCTAAGCAAAATAAAGACGATGCAGAGATAGTTTTAGTGGTGTCAAACGCGTGTATTGATGTCATTTGACGGACTTAATTGTTAGATGGATGTTTATTACTTATGTTAGTGGATATCGTTGATTTGAAATCCATGTTTGAATGATTAATGTTGGTTTAATATTGCATTTGTAAGTGTTTCTTTTAAGTGATGAATTTCGGGTAAGTATCGATCTAGATGAGTGATGTATGACGAACCTCTTAAATATTGAGTTTGAACTAGGTATTTATCTGCAGATATCGGGTTGTTTTGTTGTGATCGGTGTTGACCTAGCGTTAAATTATTTGAAGAATTGGATATTTTTTTCTTTGTGTATAGAGGTTAGTGTTAGCCTTTGACCCATGACACGAACTTAACTAATACTGAAAATTCGATGAAATAATTTAGGAAATTACCCTAAGACGAAATTGATCAATAAAGTGGTGAGTCGATAGTGGTATTTAGTGACTCTGGTATGTGATGTACCTAGACCTCGTGAAATTTTTAGTTAAGGGGGTTAAATTTGATGGTTCTGATAGCATTATAACCAAGTGATGATCTTTCTGATGTAACTTTAGCAATGTTGAGCATGTGTATTGATGTTACCTGTGGGAATTAACAGTTGGATAATTACTTCCGAAACGTGAGGACGGTTCTTCTTTACTCAAGACTTGTGATAAAATGATTGAATTGATTTGAAATTGGGTTGGTAATCATTTCTACTATGATTGAGTTGACCAAACACACGATTTAGTCAATGGATTATTGGTTGAATATCGATACGGTTGAGTAAAATTGGACGAAGTTCTTAAGTATCGGAATTGAAACGGGCATTGAATTACAGAATTTGGGTAATTTTAGTTTATTCGGGTTGACTTAGCAATACTGGATGATTGGAATTAGCCAAGTTTGTGTGTTCTAAGGTAAGTAATAGCCATTATTCAGTGTTTTAGATTGAGTTAATCTACGAAATTCGATGAAGGTGACTCGGGGATAACCTCAAATCATGATTGACAGATATTATGTAGTGGGTCATTAGTAGAGACTCAAGAGTTAGTGTGTAAAACCTAGACTTGAAATGAAATTTTTGTGGTATTTCGTAAGGTTGATGATAGCTTAGGTTTGGAATTCAGATGAAAATAGACTTGTTCATTTATTAGATAGCAGCAGGTTTTCAGCATTGAATTTCTTTAGTTAGTAGTAAAGACTGTTTCTAGACCAGAATGTGAGGAACGATTCGAGTATCGTGTAGGGTAAGTAAGTAAGTTTGCAGATCGGCATATAGTGGGTCTTGACCCTTGGGTAGTAGACTAGCAGATGGTGTGTTTGACTTTTGACCGTTAAGTTAGCTTTTGATCTACGAGAATGGACGGAGCTTTGTAAGACGTATGACCGCAAGAAATGTTTTGAATTAGGTCTAGTTGTAACCGTTGTGGTGGTTTGTATTACCCGTGACCTTTGTTGACCTTGATTAACCAGATTCCGAGGACAGAATCTCTTTAAGGGGGTAGATTTGTAACATCCTGTAATCGGGCCTAGCTGAAAAGACCCTTTTGACCTTAGGTGTGTTTGTATGTTATTATAATAATCATATGTTTATAATTATTTGGTTGTTTGGTTGAGACCAGTTTGTGACAAGGGTCACAGAACATGTTCGTTTGTTTAATTTGGACTACGTTAGGGCAGTCAAATTAAGTACGAAAGATATCAAATAACTGATAAATACCCGTGTGTTGCACAGTGTGGGAATTAAACTCAATTAAGTGACTAGTGTACTGCTTGTGGTCTCATTCAACTTCATTCCTCTAGAAATTTCCAAAAACAACTGTACCTTCACTTTCACCTACATCAAACCCTAAATTTTAATCTTTGATCTAGAGCTCAAATCATTTACATCTTCTGGTTCCTTGTGATTTACTGAATCTTTTGAGGTAAGAATCACAAGCTTTCATGCTTTAATCTTTGAGAAATTTGAGTTTTTGTGTAAGTTTTACAAAGTGAGTAATTTGGGTCAAAAATGTTAGATTTGATGTTGTTTGAGTCAAAATCTTGTGGGTTTATGTTTCTACATGTTTAGTGTCTTTGATTTGGTCAGTTTTGAGGTCGTAATCGAGCTCTAGAGCAAGAATTGGTTGATTTTGGGTGAAACTCGTAGCTTTGTTCCTCAACTTCTGCAGATAAACACAGTCGGCCGAGTGTCTCCTGACACTCGACCGGCCGACTCGACCATCGACCGAGTGTGTATGACCCACGGACGAGTGTGTCTGTGAAAGACCATCGACCGAGTGACTAAACACTCAGTCGAGTGAGTGTAGACAGTCGGCCGAATGTCTTTGACAGTCGACCGATTATCTTTGGCAGTGAAATATTTTACTAAGTGTTGATTTCTAGCCGTTATACTACTCGTTTGTATACTGATGAATATATGATGTTATGACTTAGTTTAAAGTTATGATTGAGTATATATGTATATATGTATATAAGTGTGTATATATATGTGTGTGTGCGAATATGCATATATGTGGGTATGTATACATATTTTCTAGGTATATATGTAAGTGTTAGTTTATTTTTAATGTGATTGTGATATAGTTAGTATTGGAATACGATTACTAACTTATTCAGTATTTATTCTCAGGTGATATAGATGAGGAGAAGACTCGGTGACATTAGACTACCGAGTGTTGCCGGTATCGGTGAGTGGGACTAACTAGAGAATATATTATAGAGTAGCATGTTATATTATGATTGTCATGCTTGTTAGATATACTTACTTTTGTAGTTGGTTAGTACGTTGTGATGACTGCATGTTAGTTGATGCTTGTCTGCTGGAGCCCAGTGCGTCCCTATTGTGTGGTAGCCTCGGTAGGAGAGATCAACATGCGGGTTGGGTTCCTCATGTGGTAGCCTAGACAATCGAGTTGTATATATATGTGAATGACGCGTCCGTCGCGTATGGATTATACATATACACACGGTGGTGGAGGAACTTCTGGTAAGCCCCAGTCCGATCAGCTGATGGTTAATGGTTTGGCCGAGCCACCAGAGACTTGGGTGATGTTTGTGTGTTAGACTTTGTGACATGATTAGTATCACGGTTCCTGTATACTATTACCTGTAGTTAGTTGCACTCACTTAGTTTCGTGCTAATCCCTCACATCTTTCCTGCAGGTTATGGATTTATTGTATGATAGTTCTCAGGGTGAAGATGGGATGCTGGAAGATATGTTTGACAAAGTCGAAAACTCTGATGTCGTGTCCTTTATATTAAAAGTTGTTTTAATGTTTAATATAACACTCGGACTTTTAAATATTAACGTGGATATTATATTCAAGTGAATTTCGTATATATATATATATATATATATATATATATATATATATATGATAAACAGGTCTTCCGCTATATTCATTATATATATAAAAAATCTGGGGTGTTAAAGCCATCAAGCTATTCGTGCTCCTGCACGTGCTATTTTGCCATTTTGCCATTTTGGAGGGCAATAAGGTTGCATTTTCTGTACTTTTTGCTTCACAACATGTACTATGATATATTTTTTTAGAACATCGTGTTATGAGTTACTGACATGGACTAGAAGCCACGCACTCGATTATATCCAGACCACGTGTCAAGAGAAAACCTCAGATAACTGCCTAGAAGACACAATTTAGAGAAAACCCATAAGAGAAATCCCAAATTAATTACCCGTAGTCACAATCTAAAGATGTATCCCTTATATGCGAACCCTCGATCCACATGTACTTCGATATTAAATAATTAATATAGTGGGTTCAGTTCTTTTGAGGAAGTATGTCATTAATGGCAGTGGTTTAGTGTCCTTGTTCTGTCTTGGAAGAAAATGTTAACGTGACGTTGATGTGATAGCATCTCTCCTAAGAATGGAGTATGTAATTGTTGGGAGTGGTTTAAGACCATGTGTTATGGAAGGATTCTCACGATGTGGGATCTTAGTCATCATCAAACCCACACCCCAAAATGGAATAACAAGGCATAGGATTAGGCGTGGGTTGGAATCCCTCATTCATACTCACGAGTAGAGTGCCACATGACATAAAATGGCTGGTTCTCGTTTATTACCGTTTCTTGATATGTTTAAAAAAAATTAAACTAATATTATTTTCATATTTATAACGTTACATATATTTAACAATTTTTACTTAAACAATTCTTACCTTCTTTCACGTTTCTTCAACCTTAAAAAAAATATCTAACACTCCAAACAATCGAGATCAAGAACCTGAAATGCCACCTGATTACAATACTAGTTCGTTTTCACATCTTTTAGCATTTGGGGCTGTAAATCTCCCGGATTGTCATCGTGACCACTCCAAACTCCTAGTCCACAACAATTTACCAACATCACTAGAAATTTTTTTGGGTTCAATCAACCTCAACCTCCGATGAACTTTGAACAACAACAACAACAATTAATGTATTTTCAACACCAACAGCATCTACAACAAAATCAACAAATCTTTCAACAACAATGACAAATCTTTCGATAACCACTAACACAAACGCAACCGCAACAACAACAAATGCAAACGCAACCACGGGCATCGCGAAAACGCAAGAAAAAAGGTAAAGGTACATTATATATATATATATATATATATATATATATATATATATATATATATATATATATATATATATATATATATATATATGTGTGTGTGTGTGTGTGTGTTGTGTGTGTGTGTGTGTTATGTATACTTATTATAACAGATATATAATCGGTTTATTTATTTGTTATATATATATATATATATATATATATATATATATAGTGGTAGGATCAAGAGGGAAGTGACCAATCGGGGGGAAGCGGGGGGAAGCAAAAACTTTTTTTTTTCGTTTTTTGAAAAAACTTTGTTCACGAACATTATAGATGGAATGAAAATATGAACATTTAGTACAGACACTTTGTGATAAATGTTTTTATTTTGACGGGAAAACGCTCGAAGAAGTAATATATAACAATTATCGTGTTTTTCGAGCGTATGTTGAGGTTTTAGCTATTGGGGTTTAGATATTAGGGTTTAGATATTAGGGTCTATAGGGTTTAGATATTAGGGTTTAGAAATTTAGGGTTTAGGGTTTAGATTTAGGGTTTAGATTTAGGATTTAGATTGAGTTTTTAATACGAACGGTTTAGAGTTTAGGGTTTAGGGTTTAGGATTTAGGGTTTGGTGTTTTGGGTTTATGGAATAAACCCAAAACACCAAACCCTAAACCCTAAACTCTAAATCGGGCAAAATTTTACTTCACAAAACATGAAGAAGAAAAAAAACGTTCATATTCTTCACGAACAATATTATATTGAATGTTATTTTTGTCGATCGTTTTCCCGCCTAAATAATAACATTCATCACGAAGTGTCTATTCTAAATGTTCATATTTTCGTGTGATCTTGATGCCGGAAAAAAAAATTCAAAAAAAAAAAAATGAAAAAAAAATAATTTTGCTTCCCCCCGATTGGTTACTTCCCCATTGATCCTGCCCCTATATATATATATATATATATATATATATATATATATATATATATATATATATATATATATATATATATATATATATATATATATGTGTGTGTGTGTGTGTGTGTGTGTGTGTATGTATGTATGTATGTATGTATGTATGTATGTATGTATGTATGTTAACTAAATACGTTTTCTAGGGAAAGCGATAGATGTGGGCACTTCAGGGCCCAAAATTTTTGTTTCAAAAAGAGACGACATGGTTAGCATAATGTTTTTGTGACTCTTCGGAGGATCCAATAGTTAGCAAATCGCAAAAGAAAAGTAATTTTTGGGGGTCGATTAGGGAATAGTTTAATGATAACGAATTTGGATGGGAAAGCGGCGAGGATTCGTATTCAAAATGACGAGATGTGAACAATGCATGTACTGAGTTTTTTTTTTGCCTACCTTCAAGGATATAATGGATACTTGGCGTAGTGGAGCAAATGTTGAGAATATTTATGAAGAGGCGGTGCATGCCTATTTTAATCAATACACCAAAAATTTACCTTGGCGAAAACGTTTTTTTTTTCTTGAGTCAACATCCACAATGGAATGTTCCTGATGATCCGCTTGCTAGAGTTCAGGATGATTATGAGAACGTTGAGGTTGTTGGTGAAAATCAACAAGGCGCGATCACGCTCTCTCAAAACTTTGTAAGAGAGTTATTTGGGGACGTGTTGATGCCGCGTCCCATTAAACATGATAGAGCAAAGAAAGCGGCTAGAAGTTCCGCTTCTTCAGACGCAACATCGTCTTCTCGTGGTAAGAGTTTGGGTTCATCAAGGGTGGATAGATTTATGGAACTTAAATATGCATAAGGATGGATTGGCATCGCAAAGGATTAGTGCGCTTCAAAATTTCAATGAGTATGTTAGTATTTAGTCTGTTGTATCTAGCATGGAGGTGATAGGGAAATCATCTGCTCATATGGAAGACTCGGGAGATGCAATACGTCTTCAAAATCCTAAATAAAATTGATTCATCACAAATTGAAAATTGACTTGAATAGTGATGACAACATTCATCCAGATGACGAAGATTTGTTTATGTTATTATATTTATGTTTGATCGTCTTTTATTTTATGCATTTTAAATTATGTAATTTACTTTTTTTTGAGATTCGTAATTATGTATTTTCTAATTATTTATTGTATTAACTAAATGTACATTTAAATAATAATAATAATAATAATAATAATAATAATAATAATAATAATAATAATAAATCACATCACCACCTCAACTTCAATATACATCAAAAATTCACACTCTAAGACTATTTATAGTGGTTGAGAGCGTGAGTTGGAGGTGTGAGTTGCTTTTTATACCTTTTTGATGACTAGGATGCGTGAGTTGTTTTTGTGGAGTAGTGGTGGTGTGGGGTTTTGGTGTGAGTTAGGAGTATTGTGATGATGTGTTAAAATATAATTGGATTAAGTATTAAAAGGAGGTAAAAATAAAATTTTTAAATAATAAAAATTAATAAAATTGCAACCCACTCCGTTGCCAAGCCCGTTGCCATCCCAGGAACGCTCCAATTTTTGCTGTGAGCCACGCCTTGATACGGCTCGATGGGGGCGGCGCCGGGTGCCATGCCACCCCCAAACGCCGTTGCAACATACCGCTACAAGCGGTCTAACTTTACACTAAAAAGCAACATTAAAAAAGTGCTAAAAAATTCACACCACAAACTCACCATTGTAATATTACTAAGATGATTCTTTTATGTCTTTAACTTTTGCATATAAGATAAAAGGATATGTAAAAAGTAAATGATACAATTTTAAAATAATGAAAAGATAGATGTGACAGTCATTTTTTTTAATTTGTATGTTTTTTTTGTTTGTAGACTATTAATATGATACTAACTATAGTTTATAAAAAGAATACGATGTTGGCCAGCATTGGAGTAGTGGGACCAGAAGGTCCGTGAAAATTTGTCGCGTAAGTTGAGAACAAAATCTTGTATTTTTTTAAAGGAAGGTTCAGTTTGACACGTTACGACACGGCCCGTGTCGTGTTGTCGCAGTGGTTGGCCGGTTATAACTATGGGTCCCATGCGACAGTTAAGTAAGTTATTACGCGTGACCTCTACCTGACCCTACCCTACCCTACCCTCCCCTATCTTAACAACTCCTTTATCCTTTTAAAAAAATGTCGCCCACATAATATACAAATATGTTACAGTTATTAGTTATAGTAACAAACACCACCACTACCTTCTCTTTCATATGTTAGTTAGTAACTAATGTAGATATTTCTAGTCTTCTTTTCCTTTTTAGTATCCCGTTAGTTACATTTCTATAATTATGAAACTCGCCATTTAGACAATGCGTAAGTGTTAATTAGTCTCCATCAGAATTACGGATTGACATGGTTTCACCCACACGTTCCCCAAGTCGCCATTTCCATCAATCTTTTTATCCTCAAAGTCGGTCCCCATGGGTGAACTGACTTTCTTATCTTGATTTTCTTTTTCGTTTTTTCATTGTGTTTATTTATTTTTATTTTCGAAAGGCAAGAAACTTTTATCACGGTCAATCCCGAGAATTTAAATACCTCGGTAATGAATACTATAAGTTATTTAAAAAAGACCCTTAGGCTCTAATGAATAATATAAGCATATTAAAAACGGGGTCTTTGAGCTTTTCTAAAATGCTATAAGACTTTGATTTCTACTTTTTCTAGAACTTTTGATTGTTGTTTTTGAGTCTATTGTGCTTCGTCTTCACTGCTTCAGTTGTGTTTTTTTTTTGGGTAAAGATTTTTATCCGGTAAATATTATTAAAAAATAATTAAAAAAAGAAACAATAAGAACAAACGACCTCAAACGCGCCTTGCGGCCTCTCAAAAAATCACAAATCAAGCTAGAACCTACAAACAACTAGGACTAGCAACACCAAGAACAACAAACGACACGCCTAAATAAGAAAAAAGAAAAACTACTACAATCAACCCGATTTCATACCGAAGGAGTTCATTCCCGCCATAAACTCTGCCGCTTCAGTTATCTTTTTCTAGTTACCATGTTTCTCAAATCTCTGATTATGTATATATATATGAAAAAAATATTGAGCCCCTGAAAACCCTGGGCTCTGAGCGATCGATCACCTTGTTCCCTCTCCGAGCCTCCCCTGACTTTTATATTACTTGAATTTTTTGTTGTGTTGATTCTTAACTTTTTATTTTTGCGAGAATAAAGGAGTACTTGGTATTTATTACTCCGTATAACATATACTCCTACGTCTCAAATCTATTGTCTCCGGACAAAAAACACAGTTCAAGAAAAGTACATGACACGTAATTTTTTATTAACTTTTCAGTCCTACCTCTTACTTTTTACTCATGTTTTTGTCTTAAATATATAAATTATGAGTAAAAAAGAACTTCATCACATTTTATTTATTTATAAAAGTGGACAATTAATTTGAGACATTCAAAAAAGGAATCTACGGCTCTAGTTAATGAGTCGACTGCAAACGTCGATTTATTGACGACTTAATCGTTTCTTAAAGCCTAAATTAAATTTTATGCAAGATTTAAAACCCCATGAAAATTTGATTTTACCACTTTCATGACGTCGCAATTTTATTTTATTTTTTAAAATTCTTTTTCCGACTTATTGGCTGGAGGTCACATCGGAAGCAATCTCTCTATCCGTCGAATAGAGAGAGGGATTACTTTCTCTACTTTTGAGAGTGTTTTCACTCTAGGTGGAGAAATGACTTGTCTTTATTCTCGAATAGGGGAAAGATTGTCTACATCTCACATCCCTCATACACCACTTATGTGATATTGAGTTTTATTGTTGTTGTTGTTGTATTCAAAAAAAGAATAATGGACAATAGATATGAAAATGAGGGAGTAGTAAAGTAAATGGCGTAAATCTCTCTCAATTGTCATTGGTTCAATAGGGCCCACTAACACTTTTGATTTTTGTTGGTCCCTCGAATCTCCATCATGGATCTTTTGATCATTAACAAGCATCGATTTAACATTTAGATTGAGATAAATGATGAACATTATGAACACGAAGAGATAATCACGATGAACCAAAGATAAATCAATGTAATATAATAAACATCGAAAGCACAATATTGATTAAAACAGAGAAACATCGGTGGCCGGGAGAGATCGAGCATGATCTCCCCTAAGCACGGGAATTGCCTAAACGGCTATCCCTAAACGGCTATCCCATATTATTATATTTGTACAATATAATAATAAATGTTTCTAAACAATTCGCCCAACGACGACTATACAAATATGCATCAACAATTTTTTTTTTATGTTTAGAGGTTAAAAGTGAAACCAAAAAACGCAAGGATCAAAAAATCAGGGAAAAAAAACATAAATTTGTTTATGAATATGAACAAATCTTTTACACTTATATATATATATATATATATATATATATATATATATATATATATATATATATATAATTGTATTTTCATTATTTGAATTTACATATACTAATTTAAAGTGAAGACAATTGAAATTGCAAACAAAAAGTTTCAAACTTCGTGGCGAAGCGCGTACTTAATAACTCGTTTTTGCCCAAATGGAGTTAGCCAATTTCACTTGAAAATATATATATATATATATATATATATATATATATATATATATATATATATATATATATATATATATATATATATATATATATATATATATATATATATATATATATATATATATATATATATATATATATATATAGGGGTAGGATCAAGAGGGAAGTAACCAATCGGGGGGAGCGGGGGGAAACAAATTTTTTTTTCGTTTTTTGAAAAAACTTTGTTCACGAATATTATAGATTCGATGAAAATAAGAACATTTAGAAAAGACACTTCATGATAAATGTTATTATTTTGGCGGGAAAACGCTCAAAGAAGTAATATATATTGTGTTTTTCGAGCGTATGTTGAGATTTTAGACATTAGGGTTTAGATATTAGGGTTTAGAAATTTAGGGTTTAGATTTAGGATTTAGATTGAGTTTTTAACACGAACGGTTTAGAGTTTAGGGTTTAGGGTTTAGGGTTTAGTGTTTTGGGTTTATGGAATAAACCCAAAAAACCAAACCCTAAACCCTAAACTCTAAATCGGGCTAAATTTTACTTCACAAAACATGAAAAAAAAAAACGTTAACATTCTTCACGAACAATATTATCTTGAATGTTATTTTGTCGATCGTTTTCCCGTCAAAATAATAACATTCATCACGAAGTGTCTTTTCTAAATGTTCTTATTTTCATCCAATCTATATTGTTCGTGAACAAAGTTTTTTCAAAAATCGAATTTTTTTTTTCCTTCCCCCCGATTGGTTACTTCCCCATTGATTCTGCCCATATATATATATATATATATATATATATATATATATATATATATATATATATATATATATATATATATATATATATATATGCTACTAACGATATGGCCGAAACGGACGGTTTTATTCGTGCGGTGTCGTTAGGCCGCAGGACGTCAAATTCGGTTGATCAGGGTAGCACGCAGTGGTTTTGTTTATTTATATTTTGCGGGGCCTAAATTTACTTTTACTTTCTAAGGTGTAGAAGGTATAAGTTAACCTAGTGTCGTATTTTTTTTGCTGATTAACGAATTAAAGATAAAGTGGATAATGGTCTTTTAGTTAAATTACCTAGATAAAAGATAGTAGTTGATTTTAGCTAAAGGTCCTAAATGCAGAAAAGTAAATAAAGTAGAAGGATATCCGGAGTACGCAGATCAGTGAAATGTTGACCAAGATATCAGTATTGGGTTAGGAAAAGGTAATTATGCTTATGTTAAAACTATAATTGAAAGGTAACAATACCTCGGAGGTTATCCTTAGTAAAGCACTAGGTTTGTTAGTGAGTTAAGCTCTAATCCTAACCCTCGTTATCAGTTTAGGTAACTGAATAACAACGTGCCGTGTTGATTGAACACTGATCACAAACGGAAGGAGTTCGTCGGTTTAAGTTGGTAAAACCTTAAATGAAAACTAACAACCATTTCATAATACTAATGAGATCATAACAATTCAAGCATTATACAGCATCACAGTTAATATACTGGTAGTAAAGCAGATAGAAACCTAATGAATACCTAAACAGTTGATATGACTAAGACCTAAGGCAACAATCAAACAAGAACATGCAATAGGCTTGGGTCATACAGTGTAGGCACTAACTACATCTTAACAACTCCTAAGAGGTCTCTTCGGAACAGTCAATAGGCAAACTAGGTCATTCATGTCTCAATTCCTAAGTTCCGTGTCCTAAAAGCGCATTAAATGCCTCTCGGGAACTCTGGCCATACTGAGTTCATAGAATCTTCAGATACAGTATAACCAGGGATCTTAATCCTATGAAGTAGCTAATTTTATATAGGTGGACAAGTCTTGATCACAACCTAGGTTGGTCAATCCTTAAGATGTTAGCATACAAATCTATCAGACTTCCTACTTCAGTAACAGTAATCGTACTAAATTAACATAATTACGCTAACCCAAACTTTTATCATGGCAACATACAGATTAATTAAGCTATCATGGTAATATTGGAACGCTTTATTAAACATAAAAAGTAAGAACACATGTTTAATACAAAAGGCAAGCGTTTCAGATAAAAACCTGAAAAGGCCGAAGAAATCTGCCCGAGATCGCAGGACTCGCCGGGATATCCTCCGGAAAATAAAAGCTAAGCTAACTACTACTAAAAACTAACTAAAAGCTTGAAAATATGAAATGAATTACAAATTAAGTGTCTGTTGAAATGGATGGAGAAAGCCCTTTAAATAGACTTGAAATTTGCCTGCAAACGGTTGACAGGCCGTTTGACAACCCGTTTGGCAGGCCGTTTGGCCAGCCTGTTTGCTGAGGTAGGTCGTTTGCTTGGCCCGTTTGCTGAAGCCATATGGCAGGCCGTTTTTGAGCCTGGCAAGCCGTTTAGCAGGCCGTTTGGCTTGCCAGGTCAGCCTGATTTCCTGGATCGCAACTTGTTTTCTTGTCTTTCACCGTTTTCGCTCTAGATTCTTCATTTTAGCTCCGTTTTACTTGATTCTTCTTGCATCGCCTTTGTAATTACTTAATCTACAAAATCAACCGACAAAGCGATTATTTTTGCGATAATGTTTGGAACTTTATGGTTTTTAGGGCTCAATATTGGGGTAAAAACGTGACTTTTTGCCCGATATCAAATACCCCACACTTAGCTTTGTTTGTCCTCAAGCAAAAAGCGAGAATATAAGGATCTTTCTAATCGATTCTCACTTGTCCCACCCATAGATCTTTTTATTATGCCTTCATCAGAAGTCGGCACATCTTTCGAAAGTATTAGAAAAAGTTTCGAGCTTCGATGGTTTGGTCGCTATATTTCAATTGCGTCCATAGTGAAAAAGGCGTACTTTCCAACTCTCAGATGTAGAGTATACATGACCAGGCTCCTCACTAGCAGAACACTCGTATCACTCAAGTGTTTAGGGTGTCTATTCTAACTGTATTGTCACTCAGAAACCAGTCGTGTATCAGTTCTTATCATAGGCTTGGTAAAGCATCGATATCTCCACCGGTTAAGTAAGGACGACACTGATCTTCTTCCTAGGCATTCTTTCAAGAGGAAGACGGGTTATAGGGTTTGGAAATTTTATCTATGGGTGAAAGTTATCCTGATCTTTTGACTTTTGAGAGAATTGATAGATTTTGATTTTCCAGAGTATCCATTTTGGATAGAGAATGGCCTAGAATTTCATAAAAGTTTTCTTCGGAAGAGGCGGATTTTACTAAGACTTTGTCTAGAATTTTCTTTTGCTCTTCCAGCTTTCTTCTTTAGGGCATCTTCTCGGGTTTTTCTTTGCCTTATTCATAGAGACTTTGCTCTTTCAAAAAAAAAAAAATTCGGCATACCCTTTCTTCATAACTTTTTTCTTTTGTTCCTGGAGCCCAGAGAGGAAGTAATAATCCACTGAAAATAGGTCTTTGACCTATCAAAAACAATCAGGGGTTCGGAATCTTTCAACAAGTGTTTTTGAAGGGAATTTGATCGATCTATCTCTTTATTAATCTCTGGATCTTTTGATGAATGGAAAGGGGAGTGAATGGTAAATGGTGTATTTTGGGAGTGAATTTGGGGTGAATATTTCTGATTCATCAACTCTTTATGCAAGTTGGTCGGTTTAAATTGCGTGGAGTGGAAACGGAAACGGATGGCTTTTTGTCTTCTCTATTCAGAATGATTTTGGAAGGAGTATCGCACCTGCACCACGTATGGCGCTCACTAACCATTGGTCTTGAAACGTATGTCTGAACCAAGTTCTAACTTGAACCGTACACCGGCACGCTCATCAAATGAAATAACAAAGTACTGTAGATTTGAAGGGTCATACAGATACTTTGGGTCCAAGATTCCTTACCTTTTGGGGAGTAGGGGTCGTGCTTGATCATGCGTAGCTTTTTACATATTTTCTTAAAAGAAATCTTTTGACACAAAACATAAGTTTCAGCTTAATCGTTCCGTTCTAATAAATGTTCTGAAAACCAATTTCTAGCAACTTTATTAGATCTTTTGGGCAAAAACAAGGTAAGAATTTTTCAAAATTACCCAATATCCATAGCTTAATTACTTTTGGACAAAAGAATTTTTTCAATACTTGGCGATTTGGTTACTTGACCTTTAAAACTTCGACCTTTAAAACTTCTACCCATTACCCCACACTTAGAAGAACATTTATAATGTTCTCTGGAAAGAATATTTTAATACTTTATAAATTAAGGACATTGACTTCTAAAATTCTAAGTTAGTTGCGGGGGTTACCCCACACTTAGAAATTTTAGTGCTTTATAATCGAAATAGGTTTGAGGAAGAATTACTTCCCTATGGTCGTGTTACTTTCCTAGTGCTGGGCCTTCCTACGGTCAATCTCCTAGGAACCGGTCTCTTTTAATAATATTTCTGCATGAAGAACAAAAAGAGAAAGGCAGCATTTCCACTATATATAACTTTTTTTAGTACAATGCTTCAAAGATAAAACTAAAGGTAAACTAAAGTAGTCTATGGGATACTATCCTGGTCAATGTGCTGAGTCAGACCTGCGAAGTATCTGAAGATCTCATCATCATCCTCTAGTCTTGGCAAGTACTCGAGAGGTTGCCCTATATCCAACTCAGGGCCTAGTAGTGAATCCAGACATAGGTCTGACGGCAACTCCAGGTGGGATAGGCTCGGGAAAGGCTCCTCGTCAGGTATGCTCCCCGTGATCTCAAATGTCTGGGTCATTGGTGGCTCAACAGATATGGGAATAGTGATAAGGTGACAACCCTCAGGTAGCTCAGTGACTGGAACTGGCTCGGTGACTGGAGCAGGTGGCGTGATGTGAATAGGAGTGGCATGTACAGGCCTGGCAGCTGAGGCAACTGAGTGAACTGAGGCCGGTGTGGAATGCCTGGGCGTAGCTTGTCGTGTCGTCTGAACACGACGCACTAGCCTAAATGAAGACGGGCCCAGAGTACTGCGCGACATCCCCTCACTGATCTCTGCTGATCTCTGAGTAGTGCACATGCAACATCATGGTCACTTAAAGTGGCTCCATAGTGTATCACTGTCTATGGCTCATGCATCTCTGGCAATTGTGTGTGCTCGACTGGTCTCCTGGCTAAACGTCTAGATCGTCGAACGGGAGGAACTGGCAGTGCTGTGCCGATATCCTCCTCAACACTCTCCAATATCAATCGTCTTGGGCCTAATTGCCCTGTTGATGGCCCGTTCTGATCAGCACTGCTTCTGGATGAGTAAACTCTAGGAGTCCTCCTCCTACGAACTGGGATGTAAACTAAAGCTCCTGAACTTGGCATTTTTGCCTGAACACATTCAACAATCTTGTAAGTACTAAGCGCAAGTACGGCGCTTAGTTGTTAGTACACAAAGATAATAACTTAAGACTAAAAATAATTGAAATGAAAATAATAAGTAATAAAATGGATAAGCAAGGGGTGCCTCCCAAGAGCGCTTTTGTAACGACCCTGGATTTTCCAACGTTTATTTATTAATAATTATTATTATTAATACGTGTGATTAAACGAATGTATGTTATTACATTTGCATGTTGCCATGATTGCCCGTACTTGACTTTAATTTCCCGAAACGTCTTTGTGACACGCGAAACTTACACGAATAATATTTTCAAGTATTATTTACATTCATGATTGATTTTATTAATCATTTTAATTAACTATGGTTATTAGTTAGTTACTTGGGCTTTAATTGGACTTATTTGTTAATTAATTGAACTTGGGCTTTGATTAATGTTATGGACTCTTGAACATGGGCTTATAAGCCCACCCTACCCATTTATATGGATTCACTAGCCCACTAAGACATGTAAGTATTACTTGTAAGTGTAACTAGTTAGTTAAGTCACCTTGGAATCTAGTTTACACATAATCCCCATGCAAGCTCACCCATTAACCAACTTTTATGACCTTTACATGCTAGTAACTTGTGAGTATATCCCTCCCCCTTTTTCTTACTGCAGGCCGTCGGCCACATAGGGAGTGGAGGGAGTTTTTGTGTTCATTTTTGTATTACATCTTACTTCCATTTCTCTCATTTCAAAACACACACAAGACTTGCTTTCTTTTTTCTCTCTTTTTCTCTCTAATCTTGTAAGCAACTTGAACTTTTTCTCTTCTTCTTTTCTTTGTAAAACCGAAACCCAACACCCCTTAATCATCATCATCTTTTGTTCTTTGATGTTGTTAAATTACTTGATACTTGTTAGTTGTTGTTGTTACTTAGTTACATGAACTTTGTTGTTATTATTTCCTTTACTAGTTTCAAGAATCAAACTTACTAGTTTCATTCTTCTTTTATCTTGTATAACAAGAACACACAAGAACTAACTTACTAGTTATGTTCTACAATTATTGTTTTAAAAAGATTGTAAGTTCATGGTTGTAAATCATACTTGAAGTTCATGAAGTAAACTTTAAAGTTTACTTTCTAAAGATCAAGACTTAGGCTTGAATCTTTAAAGTATGAACAACCTTGACCTAGTTACTAGTTTACTTAGTTTATTTCTTTATATTATGTACTTTAAATTCATTTTTGTTGGTTAATATTGGTCAAATGTTACTAGTTAACTTTGATCTCATTAATCTTGAACTAAAGTTAACTTTAAAAGTTCAAGAACATGTAAGTAAGCTTTCTATAATTATAACTTGGTACACTTATGTTAGATCTAGACTTTTGAGTCTTGGATCTTCAAGATCAAACTAAGAACTATGTTCTACAACTCAAGGTCTTGATTTCATAAGTTCATTTTCAAGTTTGTAACTTATTATTAGTTTTAAAGTTCATGTATGTGTTAGATCTAAGACTTTGATGTAACTTTGGTTCATCAAAACACTTGCAACACTTAAGTGAGTTGTGCTTCATGTCTTAGACTTACACTTGGATTATGATGGTCAAACCTTGGTGAAAATGATGGAAACACATCAACGAGTTGTACACTTGAAGCTATATGCATCAAGGATGAGAACCATGATAAGCATCGAACACCAAGAACCACCGGAACCTACTGACCCTACTGTTTTACTATTTCTGTGTCTGACCCGTATGAACTAGGCTACTGTAATTATGATTTTTAGATAGCTCTATTCTAGTAGATAACTTTTCATATAGGACTTGTCTTAATCCGAGTTACGGTTTAGGATTTATGGCCCTCCGATCGTCCCTATGTCCTTTTAACGTTGTGCTGAAAATTCTGACATATTCGCACTTAGACCGTCGCCACGGTCAAACGAAGATGAGTTTGCTTCTGGGATTTTTACCACACTTAAAGGACTCATAGACTGAGCCATGGACACTGGTCTCATCTTATTTCATTAGGTATTGAGGCCGTGGTGACTGACCGAACTCAGCCTTTGTTTTAAACTCTTTTCATGAACGAAATTTACTTTACACCTTTTGTTGGATGATGAATGATGATGACCTTTAAGACCTTATTTACATACTTTTAAACCTTTTCGGACGATTTACTGACTTAGTACTATTTGACTTAGGTTCAGGACCCGTTTGGACAACCTTCATTACTTGCTTACTTTCCGAGTCATACGTTACCGCTACTTTATCATTGTGAGTTATAGCATTCCCTTTTTACTTTAACTTATTTTGGGAACTGAGAATACATGCGGATTTTATGTTTTACATACTAGGCACGAGTACTTAAACTTATATATGTGTGGGTTATATAACAGCAGAAACATTCCCTTTAGCTCGGTAACGTTTAGTCATTGGTTTTTGAACCAGTGAACGCGAATCTTAGATATGGATCCATAGGGTTTGACATCCCCACTCGGGCTAGTAGCGCTAGCATTTAACGAGTGTTTAATACTTCGTAAACATACGCACTTGCCAAGTGTACTTTCATGGGGTATAAACGTTAAGTTAGTTACCAAGTGCCCACGGTTAACATATACTTTATCATACTGTTTTGAAACGCTCTTGTAGCACTGAAATCTCGTGGCCTACCTTACATACTGTTATACTTAAACTATAGCTCACCAACCTTTGTGTTGACGTTTTTAAGCATGTTTTTCTCAGGTGCTTAAGGTTTGCTTCCGCTGTGTACTAGTCTTGCCGTAGACACCCGCTGCTCTAGTGTTATCACCGCATGAACTACTTTATTTTGCATTCAAACTTAATTACATTTGAAACTATGTTTTGTAATGACCTAAGGGTCATATACATTTATTCATGCTTGCTATTCGTATAAGCATACTGTTGGTGTAAAACAATCGACGTCGGTTATGACGTCATCTTTTTATCGTGAATGCAACTTCTTTTATTACAGCATGTAGTACTTAACCTTGTAATGATCCTGTTGTTGATGATTCGTATACGATGGTTTTGTACGGGGCATCACATTTGGTATCAGAGCATTGGTTGTAGGGAATTAGGTTGCATTAGTGAGTCTAAGACCGACCCGATTAGGATTCACTAATAAGACTAATCTACAACTTGCTAGTTTACGTGTTTCTGCTGAACTTACTGCATGCTGCTACTTACTTTTACTGCTATATGTTGTATGCTACTACATTATTTCACTACTGTATAATATCACTTGCTTTCGATTGCATGCTACTTCTGTACGATTCGTTATTATTGCCATGCTACTTATTGTTATACATGATTTAAACTGTTGGCCTAATACGTGCTTGCTTTATGACTTACTGTCATGGAAAATTTATTTTTTCCTTGTTCAGATGTCGGATATTCCACCTGCTATCGTTTTGGGCAGTTCAGACTCGTCAGCCACCCCACCTGCTGCTGCTGCAGACACACCGATCCCGCTACCCACGAGTGACCCCGGCGCTTCATCTTCCGGGACTAGCAGCCAGACGCCTGCCCCAGTGGTTACTTCTAGCGGAGCCTAGGACCCTTCGGAGATTCCAGCTCCATCTGCCCCCGGACCCTCAGGATCACAGCCCCGCTCCGGTGAGATTGTGATTCCCGTGGAGTTCGGGGAAGGTCTTTTCCGTAACCGGTATCGCCATTGGTGCCGACGCGCCCCTGATGGACATCTCATTCTGATCGGACCCGCTCGTTACCAACAAATGATGGCTGCTCAAGGACGGCCAGTTCAGCCGCCCGTACAGCCACCACATGATTCGGACGACCCGTCATCCACTGATGCTTCATCCGACGACACCTCCTCAGACGACTCCAGTGATGATGAGGACCCTGCTGATGTACCTATTCAGCCACCCTCCACCCCGCCGAAGAAGCGGTATCGCTTCGACGGTACCATCATTCCGGGATCAACGGAGGACGAGCCTTCACTGACGCGTTTGGTCGACGTCGTAGGGTTACTGCTCGTAAGCGGCTTTTGTCGTACCCTGCCGACCCACAAGTGCGTAAGACACCCCGTTACGAACTGACTATTTCTGGAGCCGGAACGTCTGCACCCCGTTTCGTGCGGTCTGCACCACCCGCACCCCCGGCACCACCCGCACCACCCGCACCACCCGCACCACCTGCACCACCTGCCCCACCATCTCCCTCTAACGAGGAACTGAGGAGGGAGGTGGGAATCCTCCGAGCTCGGGTTACTGAGCTCGAGGAGCAGTTGGCTCAGGTTTTTGACATCCTACACCCACCTTCACCGTAGGACCTTTTGTATTAGATTTCATGATGTAATCTAGTTGTAGTTTCATATTTCACTTATGTATTGTACGAATCTATCATGATGTATAAAACTTATTATTAATGAATGGAAACTTTGTGATGTTACTTTTTGCACAAGTGTTCTACTTACGTTACTGTATGGTGTTTTGCGGTACTTGTATCAATTTGCGTTACTAAATTAACATGTGTTGTGCTGTTTACATGTTGGTTGTTATATACTATATTATTATATATTGAATGCTGGATTTTGATTTAAGTCAAAATGTTTGTATAGAACACCATGGCTAATGTTCGATCCACACCTACTGCTGCTCAAATTGAAGAGATGATCCAAGAACGTGTAGCCACAGCCATTGCGGAAATGCAACCCCAAGCTCCACCACCACCGCCACCACCACCGGTTATTCAACCCGTTCGAAATGGGTGTACTTACAAGGAATTCCAGAGCTGTAAACCACATAACTTCAGCGGCACTGAGGGACCGGTTGGTCTCACCAGATGGTTCAAGAAACTTGAATTAGTATTCCGAGTTAGCAACTGTTCAGAGGACAGCAAAACCAAATTTGCTTCTTGCACGCTATCTGACGGCGTGCTCACATGGTGGAACACAATGGCACATGCACAAGGCATTGATGAGGCGTATGCTACGCCATGGGAAGAATTTAAGTGTGCCATGATTGAGGAGTATTGTCCGAGAACCGAAATCCAAAAGATGGAAATGGAATTCACGCAGTTAAAGGCCGTTGGGAACGACCTTGATGGTTACAACAGGAGATTTTTGGAACTAGCCCTGATGTGTCCGACAATGGTCACCCCAGAATTCAAGCGAATGGAGAGATACTTCTGGGGACTCCCTAAGAGCATTAAGGGAAACGTCACCTCGTCCAAACCACCAAATGTCCCAGAAGCGATGCGCATGGCGCATACTTTAATGAATCAAATAACCATTGATGAACCGGAGAAAACTAAGTCTGAAGCGGGTACTAGTGAGAAGCGCAAATAGGATAACCACAACAACAACAACAACAGGGGTAGGAACTATGAACAGAACCCGACGAAACGACATGAGGGTTTCAGAGGAAACAACAACGGTGGAAACTCCAACCCCAACAACAACACCAACTCCAACCCGAAATACAAGGGAACCCTACCTCAATGCAAGAGGTGTTACAAACACCACACTGGGTATTGCAATGTTATCTGCGAGAAGTGCCAACGGTCTGGGCATGTTGGAAAAGACTGCAAGATCACCACTTTGAATGGGAAGCCGAACCCCACAGGGCCAAAGAAGTGTTATGAATGCGGGCAGACGGGCCATTTCAGAAATGCGTGTCCAAATAAGCGAAAAGATGGCGGACCACCCCGCGCTAGAGCTTTCAATGTTAATACAAGGGACGCACGCGAAAACCCCGACTTGGTGACAGGTATATTCAAAATCAACAATCTTTTAGTTTCTGTCTTGTTTGATACTGGTGCGGATAGAAGTTATGTATGTAGACATTTTTGCGATAAGATTAATTGGTCTTTAGTCCCGTTAAAAGAGAGTATGCTTGTCGAGGTCGCCAATGGAAAACTTCAAAAGTTGACCATATTAGTCGAGGAGCTATTATCAACATAGATGGTGCAGATTTCGAAATTGATTTGATACCTCTCAAATTGGGAAGTTTTGACGTGATCGTCGGTACGGATTGGTTGAGCAAGATAAGAGCTGATATTATCTGTGGAGATAAAGCTCTTTTATATACCACAAGGAGATGGTGAGCCACTGGTTATCTATGGAGAGAGATGTACCTTGAAGTTGAACCTCATTAGTTGCGTGAAAGCGCAAAAGATTATGAAGAAGGGACGTCTTACTGTCCTAGCGCATGTGAAAACAGTAGAAACTGAGGTGAAGAGCGTGAACGACGTTCGAATTGTGAACGAATTTTCCGATGTCTTCCCTGAAGAATTGCCTGGATTACCGCCGCCGAGAGCAGTCGAGTTTCAAATTGATTTGGTACCAGGAGCTGCACCTGTAGCTCGCACACCTTATAGACTCGCACCTTTCGAGATGCAAGAATTACAGAGTCAACTACAAGAGCTGTTAGACCGTGGATTTATTCAACCAAGTTTCTCGCCTTGGGGCGCACCTGTGTTATTTGTGAAGAAGAAGGATGGATCCTTCCGTATGTGTATCGACTACCGTGAGTTCAACAAATTGACTATCAAGAATCGGTATCCTCTCCCACGAATTGACGATCTTTTTGATCAACTACAAGGATCGAGCATTTACTCAAAGATCAATTTGCGATCCAGTTATCACCAGTTGAGGGTGAAAGAAAGTGACGTGATGAAAACTGCATTCAGGACCCGTTATGGTTATTATGAGTTTCTCGTGATGCCATTCGGTTTGACAAATTCACTTGCCGTGTTCATGGACCTCATGAATCGTGTCTGCAAGCCGTACTTGGATAAGTTTGTTATCGTCTTCATAGATGATATCCTCATCTACTCTAAGAGCGAAGAAGAGCATGAGCAACATCTCCGACTAGTACTTGAACTCTTGAGGCAAGAGCAACTTTACGCTAAATTCTCCAAGTGTGAATTTTGGTTGAAGGAAGTCCAGTTTCTGGGTCATGTTGTGAGCGACCAGGGTATCAAAGTTGATCCCGCCAAGATTGAAGCCATCAGCAAGTGGGAGACCCCTACTACTCCAACTCATATTCGCCAATTTTTAGGTCGCGCCGGTTACTACCGAAGGTTCATTGAAGGATTTTCTCTGATTGCGTGTCCTTTGACCGCGCTGACTCACAAGGGTAAGAAGCTCATTTGAGAACCCGCACACGAATCAGCATTTCAAACTTTGAAGAAGAAGTTAACCACCGCACCTATCCTATCACTTCCTGAGGGCAGTGACGACTTTGTTGTTTATTGTGATGCATCGAAAAGTGGTTTTGGTTGTGTACTGATGCAACGCTCAAAGGTTATCGCCTATGCTTCTCATCAACTGAAGATTCACGAACGGAACTACACTACTCACGATCTTGAACTTGGAGCCATTGTCTTTTCGCTTAAATTGTGGAGACATTATTTGTATGGAACTAAGAGTACTATCTTCACTGACCACAAGAGCCTCCAGCACATCTTTGACCAGAAGCAACTGAACATGCGACAGCGTTGATGGATCGAGACATTGAACGACTACGATTGTGAACTTCGCTATCATCCTGGAAAGGCCAATGTTGTAGCTGACGCTTTAAGCCGAAAGGAGAGGACGGCACCCCTTCGTGTTAGGGCCCTGAACATCACCATCCATTCGAACCTCAATAGCCAGATCAGAGTAGCCCAAGATGAGGCTCTCAAGAAGGAGAATATAACTCATGAACATTTGAACATACTTGTCTATTGATTCGAGGTTAGGGAGTTTGGACTCCGATGTTATGCCGGAAGAATTTGGGTACCTCTTAATGGAGAACTACGGAACCTTATACTTGATGAAGCACACAAATCGAGATATTCGATTCACCCCAGTGCGGGTAAGATGTACCACGACCTTAAAGAACAGTATTGGTGGCCGAATCTTAAGAAGGACGTTGCAACTTATGTTGGTAAGTGTTTGACTTGCTCGAAGGTTAAAGCTGAGCATCAGAGACCTTCTGGTTTACTTCAACAACTGGAAATCCCACAATGGAAGTGGCAAAGGATAACGATGGATTTCATCACCAAGCTACCAAAGACGGTGGGCGGATACGATACTATTTGGGTTATCGTTGACCGTCTTACCAAATCTGCACACTTTCTAGCGATGAAGGAAACAGATACAATGGAGAGACTTACTCAACTATACATCAAGGAGGTTGTATCTCATCATGGTGTACCTTTATCGATCATCTCGGATCGCGATCCCCGTTTTGCTTCTAGATTTTGGCGTTCTTTGCAAGAAGCCATGGGAACTCGTCTTGACATGAGTACTGCATATCACCCTCAGACTGACGGGCAAAGTGAACGAACGATTCAGACCTTGGAGGAAATGTTACGGGCATGTGTCATTGACTTTGGAAAAGCCTGGGAAAGGCATTTACCACTAGCCGAATTCTCGTACAACAACAGTTATCACTCGAGCATTAATGCCGCACCTTTTGAAGCATTGTATGGCCGTAAGTGCCGATCTCCTATTTGTTGGGCCGAAGTAGGCGAAAAGCAAATCACCAGACCTGAGGTAGTCCATGAAACAACGGAGAAGATTGCTCAGATTCAAGCTAGACTTAAGACTGCCCGTGATCGCCAAAAGAGCTATGCCGATCTTAAACGTAAAGACTTTGAATTCAACGTTGGTGACCGTGTAATGTTAAAGGTTGCACCTTGGAAAGGTGTGATCCATTTTGGAAAACGTGGAAAGTTAAACCCACGATACATTGGTCCTTTTGAAATCTTGGAACGTGTTGGACCCGTTGCTTACCGTTTAGATCTTCCAGCACAATTGAGCTCAGTTCATCCTACCTTCCACGTGTCAAACTTGAAGAAGTGTCTTGCTGCACCCGAACTTATCATACCACTGGAAGAACTTACAATTGATGACAAACTCCACTTTGTGGAGGAACCTGTTGAAATTATGGATCATGAGATCAAAACTTTGAAACGCAACAAGATTCCGATCGTCCGAGTACGATGGAATGCCAAACGAGGACCTGAGTTTACTAGGGAACGAGAGGATCAAATGATGCGGAAGTATCCTCACCTTTTCCCGACTCCTCCATCTACCTCAGCTTAAATTTCGGGACGAAATTTTCTTTAACAGGTGGGTAATGTAACTACCCTGGATTTTCCAACGTTTATTTATTAATAATTATTATTATTAATACGTGTGATTAAACGAATGTATGTTATTACATTTACATGTTGCCATGATTGCCCGTACTTGACTTTAATTGCCCGAAACGTCTTTGTGACATGCGAAACTTACACGAATAATATTTTCAAGTATTATTTATATTCATGATTGATTTTATTAATCATTTTAATTAACTATGGTTATTAGTTAGTTACTTGGGCTTTAATTGGACTTATTTGTTAATTAATTGAACTTGGGCTTTGATTAATGTTATGGACTCTTGAACATGGGCTTATAAGCCCACCCTACCCATTTATATGGATTCACTAGCCCACTAAGACATGTAAGTATTACTTGTAAGTGTAACTAGTTAGTTAAGTCACCTTGGAATCTAGTTTACACATAATCCCCATGCAAGCTCACCCATTAACCAACTTTTATGACCTTTACATGCTAGTAACGTGTGAGTATATCCCTCCCCCTTTTTCTTACTGCAGGCCGTCGGCCACATAGGGAGTGGAGGGAGTTTTTGTGTTCATTTTTGTATTACATCTTACTTCCATTTCTCTCATTTCAAAACACACACAAGACTTGCTTTCTTTTTTCTCTCTTTTTCTCTCTAATCTTGTAAGCAACTTGAACTTTTTCTCTTCTTCTTTTCTTTGTAAAACCGAAACCCAACACCCCTTAATCATCATCATCTTTTGTTCTTTGATGTTGTTAAATTACTTGATACTTGTTAGTTGTTGTTGTTACTTAGTTACATGAACTTTGTTGTTATTATTTCCTTTACTAGTTTCAAGAATCAAACTTACTAGTTTCATTCTTCTTTTATCTTGTATAACAAGAACACACAAGAACTAACTTACTAGTTATGTTCTACAATTATTGTTTTAAAAAGATTGTAAGTTCATGGTTGTAAATCATACTTGAAGTTCATGAAGTAAACTTTAAAGTTTACTTTCTAAAGATCAAGACTTAGGCTTGAATCTTTAAAGTATGAACAACCTTGACCTAGTTACTAGTTTACTTAGTTTATTTCTTTATATTATGTACTTTAAATTCATTTTTGTTGGTTAATATTGGTCAGATGTTACTAGTTAACTTTGATTTTATTAATCTTGAACTAAAGTTAACTTTAAAAGTTCAAGAACATGTAAGTAAGCTTTCTATAATTATAACTTGGTACACTTATGTTAGATCTAGACTTTTGAGTCTTGGATCTTCAAGATCAAACTAAGAACTATGTTCTACAACTCAAGATCTTGATTTCATAAGTTCATTTTCAAGTTTGTAACTTATTATTAGTTTTAAAGTTCATGTATGTGTTAGATCTAAGACTTTGATGTAACTTTGGTTCATCAAAACACTTGCAACACTTAAGTGAGTTGTGCTTCATGTCTTAGACTTACACTTGGGTTATGATGGTCAAACCTTGGTGAAAATGATGCAAACACATCAACGAGTTCTACACTTGAAGCTATATGCATCAAGAATGAGAACCATGATAAGCATCGAACACCAAGAACTACCGGAACCTACTGACCCTACTGTTTTACTATTTCTGTGCCTGACCCGTATGAACTGGGCTACTTTAATTATGATTTTTAGATAGATCTGTTCGAGTAGATAACTTTTCATATAGGACTCGTCTTAATCCGAGTTACGGTTTAGGATTTATGGCCCTCCGATCGTCCCTATGTCCTTTTAACGTTGTGCTGAAAATTCTGACCTACTCGCACTTAGACCGTCGCCACGGTCAAACGAAGACGAGTTTGCTTCTGGGATTTTTACCACACATAAAGGACTCATAGACGGAGCCATGGCCACTGGTCTCACCTTATTTCAGTAGGTATTGAGGCCGTGGTGTGAAGATCGCTCCAAATCCATATGGACAATACGTCATTCATTGATTTCATTGCGAGGTATTTGACCTCTATATGATACGTTTTGTAAACATTGCATTCTTTTGAAAAGGTACACCATAAATGAATATTTAAATCAAAGGTTTTCAACATCTGATGATTTCTACATATAGACAATCACCATAAATAATAGTTTACAATAGTACTTCCGTTGACAATGCAGTCAAAATAAGATACATGGTGATGATTTGGTGAATGCAACGTTTCCTTGAAAAATATGCCATGTATGACTCCATGCACATAGCTTGTCTAACATATAAGCAAATAGCGGAAGACTTCTAGGAAACCTGAGAATAAACATGCTAACAAGTGTCAACACAAAGGTTGGTGAGTTCATAATTTTAGTGTTTCGCATAATCTGTACATAAAGGTGGGTCACAAGATTTCAGTTGTTTCATCCCGAAACGTTTATCAAAATATTCTACAAAATTGAGCACACTGGCAACTAAACTTAACGTATATATAATTTGTACCCTTTGTATAATCATCTTAATAATATACGCAAACCAACGTGTACGCTTCTCAAATAGCATACGTCCGTTAAAATGCTAGCGCTCTAGCTCGGACGGGGATATCAAGCCCTATGGATCCATATACTACTACTCGCGCCCACCAGTTCTTATAACTGGCAGTTACTAGTTATCAAAGCTAAGGGATTTTCGGTTCAAACTCGGTGTAGAATTTAGTATGTACTTGTATCCATTACGTTTAAAATAAAGTGCATGTATTCTCAGCCCAAAATATAGATTGCAAAAGCAATTAAAAAGGGAGCAAATGAAACTCACCTTAGCAGCACATAAAGTTGTTCATCGTAATGTGACCGAAACTCGGAATATCAAATAATCGTAGATCTCAACCTAGAGAACATATGTTGGTCAATAAATGTCTATCAGGCTAGGTCTGGTCATAGTGTATCACAATCCTAATGCTCGAGATCGATATACAAAAGTTATCCAAAGTCGTTTCAAAAAGTCAATTTTGACAATAGTTCAACAAACGAGACGTACCTTATATAAGGATTCATTTACTCGGCTGGTAATATTTAAAAATCCATTTTATCAATCTTGTAAACAAGTTGTTTAAATCTTAATTGTAGATTCAAAAGCAATTTCAATTAACGTCAATCATAATTCAGTTGATCATATCTTTTAATCCGTTCATCGAACTTATTCGATATCTAAATGAAAAGTTATTGATTTTTCGTTAGCTTTCCAAAAACATGTATATCATATACCTTTTACTAGTAATATATATATATTTAATACATGATTCAATATAAACTGTTTAACGAAGAAATTTAACATACTGGCATGCCTAAACATATATACTCGAGCACTAGACATGGATACACAATTAATATATAAAAGATAAGATATGAATGCTTACGTATCAATATTGTGATTTCATATTGCAGGAAAGTACGTAGACGCAACGAATATGATAAACACTAGGTTTGACTTGTAAATAATACCCATAAACATTACCCATAACCTCCATAGCTATAACCCATAATTTCCTTAACTTTATCCCGCTCAAAAACCCATTTTTGAAAGTGACACGCTCATAACCTCGTCGTAGTATTTTATGTATATTACTAATTAATAATACTAATAATTAATAAGATTAATAATTATATTAATCTTAATAATAATAATAATAATAATAATAATAATAATAATAATAATAATAATTATAATAATAATAATAATTATAATAATAATAATAATAATTTAAATACGGAGGAAGTAATATAAATAAATATGTGTGTGTGACAAACAACTGAACTCGCGAGCTTTTATAATATTTTCTGAATCTGATGCCCATGCGATCGCATGGGCTTCTAGTGCAAATGCCATGCGATCGCATGGCCTGCCTGGACAGCTCACATCTCTTTTGTACACTAGCTTGTCGACATAATATTATAATATAAATATAATAAATAATTTATATAATTAATTATATATTATATTAAATTCATGTGCATAGTTGACTTGTAATTTTCGTCCCGATAAGTCGTACGTTGTCACTCGACTTCTGTCCCGGTTCCGGTTTTTCGAACGTCCTTTCGTATACTGAGAAAACTTGCATTTTACGTTTTGGGATACATACCTTTGTCAAAATATAGCCTTAAATTATCCCTAAACTATATCACTAGAAATATAATTTATACATTTGAGTGTTTTGGTCATTTACTTTTATAAATCAATGTCTCATTATTTAATCAAGTATATCCAAATCCAAAACGTTTTATATCTAGTTAAATATTATATTTAATCATTTTAATATATATTTTTAATATTAATAAACACATTTTAAATTACACATCGCAAGTTATTCATAGCTTTAATTCTAACAGTTAATATTTCTTATTATTGTATGTGTCCAAATTACGTTATTTGAACAAACACTTTACCATATATTTCGAATACCGTTAAAAAGGAATAATTTCTTAAATCAATGTGGACCTCACAACAGAGACTCGTAATAATATCATAATCCTTAAAGGACTCAGTAAATATCTTTTAATTCAATCGTTTAACATAACATTTTAACTTCGTAGTAAAATATATCAATCAGATAATCAAACCAATAAGTTTAATGCACAGTATCGTTTACTTATCACTTTGTTACGTTTTCAAGTTATAGTATATGTATCTATTTACATATAATTGTTCGCGAATCGTCGAGAACAACTGAAAGATATTTGAATAGTTCAAAATTTTGAGATTCAGTTTAACAGACTTTGCTTATCGTGTCGAAAACATTAAATCATTTAAAGATAAAGTTTAAATTTGGTCAGAAATTTCCGGGTCATCACAGTACCTACCCGTTAAAGAAATTTCGTCCCGAAATTTGAGTGAGGTTCTCATCGCTAATAATAAAAATGTTTTTATGACGAATATGAGTTGATAAATAGAATTTTATCATCGTTGAATAATATGGATAAAACAATCCGATTTCTCGAAGCGTATGAGAGAAGTTATCGTAAAAAAATGAAAGAATAGAGATTCGTCTTAACTTTTGACGTAGTTACGATTGATTTCCGGAATTTAAGGAATAGAAAATCTTCATAATCTAAATAAGATTTGATTCTTCGAAATTTAAGGAAATTAAGATTTCCTTTAAATGCATAATCTGCCTCGATTGTTATGTCTGATATTTTGCTATAAATTAACCACTTCCGTTTCATTATTTTCACCACTCCTACATCTTCTTCTTTATTTCATACTTCTAAAAGATTGTGAAATGCTTAATCCAGTTCTGATTCTTGATATTTTCTTGGCTATCGTATCCTTCATTCTTCTTTTTCATCTACCACCAGAGGAAATTATTTTCTTCTACTATTACCTTGGAGTTATAGTATTTTTCATTCTCCCGTATCTTTATATTGCTATACGCATTGATATACATGGTTTGTAATTTCTGGGTGGTTGTTGGGTTTTATATCTTTCCTTATATTTCGATGTCTCTGCTTCTGTCTTTCCATTGACATCCACAGTTAATACTCTCTCCAATTTACTGTGATTTATATATACTCCCATTGATATTTTGAAGCTTCATGCTTTTGTTTTATCTTCCCGACTTTAAATCAAGCGAATAATGGTCCAGAATTCGTAGGTATGAATTTCGGAATGAACATAATTAATGTTCTAAGAAAGAAACAGTAATAGCACAATCTGACTTGTCAAATTACCAGAATACCTCGAAAAAAAGACCGAATCATTAAGAAAATATTTTCTTGATAGTTTAGAGGTTAAATAGAATGAAAGAGTTATGTAACATGGTTCATGATGAGGGTATGATCTGTGAACCTTTATCACGTTCCATTAGAAACTCAGCATGACTTACTGTAATATAATCACGTTAATCAAGTGTCATTATATTATACTAACTCATGCTTCAATTCCCAACACTACTTCAAAAACATCCATTTTTCGAAATTTTCAGAAATTAGAAACTAAAATAGTTTCTTTTATGATGTAACACCGATAGCGTGAAGAGATAAATGATTTCAGATAAGAATAGTTATGAAAATATCTTCAGAAATATGGAGGATATTTATAATGGAAGATACGATGATATCTTAGAATTTCTAATATCAGAGGATGATGCGGAAAATCTGTCTGTGAAGGTTTAGAATAAGAAGTAAGGTTCTTACTAATGGTTTCAGCAGACACTGAATCATTTGTATTCTTTGAAGGTAGATTTCGTCTTTGTGATTTGTCCACAGCCTCCTTCATGGTCTGCTCAATCCGTTTTCCAGTTCCAAACCTTCTATTTTTCTCAGCTTTACCACCATACTATTCTTTATCATCAAACTTCCGACTGTTAAATTCATTTATAGTTTTTGCTGCTTTATCAGCATTTTTTTTTCCAAAATTCGGAGGACTAGTTTCGCAGTTCGGGGTGTTTTTCAGAAACTTCACATTCGAAGTAATTAAGTCTAGGAGATAGACATTATATGTATATATATAACTGTTGGCGTAGAATTGCTGCGAAATTCGAAATACTGATTGCTAATTCCCGGTAGTTGGTATGGCAATTACCGTTACAAGATGTGGATGAGTACATGATAGGGTTTCAATGAACAATTATAATGGTTTTTTGGAGAGACTTTAAGTCACAAATTAATGAATTTGCTGGTACATTTACTGTTAATGTGGTGGAACATGAAAGGTTCCCCAGTAACAAAAACGTATATGCCAAAGTTACAAGTCTGAAAGGTTGCTGTTGACTGGTTAAACGGTTGATAATACTGGATACTTTTGAAAAGGAATTGCAAGGTTATTTTAGATAAAAACAATGCTAATGGATCTTGCATAGATTTAAAGTTAAAGTATAGCTTTGAAAGATGTAGAGATCTAAGAATGATGTCACAGGTTCAGAGTTATGACTTGGATTCTGATCCGTCAATATCAGAATATGTAATTGAATTTGTATGAAAACGATTGTATATCGTTGTGAGCATGATTAATAGATTTGTGAATCAAAGTTGAAGAATGTACAATGTATTAATTGTGAACTTATATATTTCCCGAGTATTACCTACCCGTTAAAAATTTCACAATTAATATTTTGTACAAAAGAATTTTCATTACAGTCTTTATGAAAATATATGTATGTATATTTTCTTCAGACGCAATACAGATTTAATGAGTTAATATCATATTAAACCCATTTGATTTTAGGCTTGACTTAGAAATGAATATTCTCTAAAACATTTAAAGATCATATAATTTTCGTGGAATATTTCACTAATGAAATCAATACTTCATTATTTATTCTTATTGATATTCCTTGGTGTTGATGCTTGTGGAATTCTTGTAAACTTCGCAAGGTGCAAATGATGTTTTCTAGAAAGTTTCGAGTACATCGAGAATGAAAATGTAAAATTAATTATGTAATTGAATAATGCACTTGGTTTATTATGAAATGGAATTCATTGAGTTGAAACAGAGATTGTAGTTAACGAAGGATGTACATCATTACATATTAGTAATATGAACTAACTGAGTAGTACCTACCAGTTAAGATTCACACGTAATAGCTTAGCACGAAAAGATTTATTTTGATTTCAAAATTCATATATATTAAATATACATAAAATTTCTTCAGGGGAAATGTGTTAATACTTCATCGGTTATTGTTGCTGGTATTTCTTGATAACTACGATGCGTATGATGTTGATGTTCAAGGTACATATTGTGATGTTGAGGCTTGCAGTGCGGATGTTGTTGGTGGTGATAATGGTATTGTTGGTGTTGTTGTCGGTGGTACTGTTGATGCCGGTGATGCTGCTGGTGCTTGTAACCTTTGCACCGTATTCTCCAAAGCCACTACCCGAGCGCGAAGCTCGTTGACTTCTTCTACTACACCGGGATGATTGGCGGTTCGTACGAGCGAATGAATAAGATCCAGAATTTGAGAGAGTATATGATCATGACGAGATATTCTGGAGATGAGAGAGAAAATGGTATTACGAACAGGTTCGTCGGTAAGTGCTTCAGGTTCTTCGCTAAGAGGGCAATGTGGTGGATGGAATGGATCACCTTCTTCTTGTCTCCAATAATTAAGTAGACTACGAACCCATCCCCAATTCATCCAGAATAGATGATGGCTAATTGGTTGATCCATTCCGGTTACACTGTGTGCGGAATTCAGGTGAATATCCATATCGGAATAGCTGTCAGAGTTTAAGGAATTTGAACTAGATACGGGATTCATCTTACACGATTAGATAAAGGATTTTTGGTATGAAATGATTTTTGGGTATCGGATGATATTCTAATTACATAGAATACCATTATATAGTACAAGGGTTCCCCCAAATTACGGAGAAATTTTCGAAAGCTGTCAGGTAAAGTTGATAGTAACAGATATGCTAAGATATGAAATTTGGTCTATACACTATCTATGCAATCAATGCAATAAGACGCGTTTAGACTTAAGATGATAGACAGGTAATTTTCGATAAGAAATGATAAGCAAAACTTTTGACATGCAGACACAGTCGAAGTCCAGACTTACTAATGATCTTAACAACTATCAGTTAGACACACTCATGCAAGACCTGGTTCACTAGGACCAATGCTCTGATACCAACTGTGAAGATCGCTCCAAATCCATATGGACAATACGTCATTCATTGATTTCATTGCGAGGTATTTGACCTCTATATGATACGTTTTGTAAACATTGCATTCTTTTAAAAAGGCACACCATAAATGAATATTTAAATCAAAGATTTTCGACATCTGATGATTTCTACATATAGACAATCACCGTAAATAATAGTTTATAATAGTACTTCCGTTGACAATGCAGTCAAAATAAGATACATGGTGATGATTTGGTGAATGCAACGTTTCCTTGAAAAATATGCCATGTATGACTCCATGCACATAGCTTGTCTAATATATAAGCAAACAGCGGAAGACTTCTAGGGAACCTGAGAATAAACATGCTAACAAGTGTCAACACAAAGGTTGGTGAGTTCATAATTTTAGTGTTTCGCATAATCTGTACATAAAGGTGGGTCACAAGATTTCAGTTGTTTCATCCCGAAACGTTTATCAAAATATTCTACAAAATTGAGCACACTGGTAACTAAACTTAACGTATACATAATTTGTACCCTTTGTATAATCATCTTAATAATACACGCAAACCAACGTGTACGCTTCTCAAATAGCATACGTCCGTTAAAAGGCTAGCGCTCTAGCTCGGACGGGGATATCAAGCCCTATGGATCCATATACTACTACTCGCGCCCACCAGTTCTTATAACTGGCAGTTACTAGTTACCAAAGCTAAGGGATTTTCGGTTCAAACTCGGTGTAGAATTTAGTATGTACTTGTATCCATTACGTTTAAAATAAAGTGCATGTATTCTAAGCCCAAAATATAGATTGCAAAAGCAATTAAAAAGGGAGCAAATGAAACTCACCTTAGCAGCACATAAAGTTGTTCTTCGTAATGTGAATGAAACTCGGAATATCAAATAATCGTAGATCTCAACCTAGAGAACATATGTTGGTCAATAAATGTCTATCAGGCTAGGTCTGGTCATAGTGTATCACAATCCTAATGCTCGAGATCGACATACAAAAGTTATCCAAAGTCGTTTCAAAAAGTCAATTTTGACAATAGTTCAACAAACGAGACGTACCTTATATAAGGATTCATTTACTCGGCTGGTAATATTTAAAAATCCATTTTATCAATCTTGTAAACAAGTTATTTAAATCTTAATTGCAGATTCAAAAGCAATTTCAATTAACGTCAATCATAATTCAGTTGATCATATCTTTTAATCCGTTCATCGAACTTATTCGATATCTAAATGAAAAGTTATTGATTTTTCGTTAGCTTTCCAAAAACATGTATATCATATACCTTTTACTAGTAATATATATATATTTAATACATGATTCAATATAAACTGTTTAACGACAAAATTTAACATACTGGCATGCCTAAACATATATACTCGAGCACTAGACATGGATACACAATTAATATATAAAAGATAAGATATGAATGCTTACGTATCAATATTGTGATTTCATATTGCAGGAAAGTACGTAGACGCAACGAATATGATAAACACTAGGTTTGACTTGTAAATAATATCCATAAACATTACCCATAACCTCCATAGCTATAACCCATAATTTCCTTAACTTTATCCCGCTCAAAAACCCATTTTTGAAAGTGACACGCTCATAACCTCGTCGTAGTATTTTATGTATATTACTAATTAATAATTAATAATACTAATAATTAATAAGATTAATAATAATATTAATCTTAATAATAATAATAATAATAATAATAATAATAATAATAATAATAATAATAATAATAATAATTTAAATACGGAGGAAGTAATATAAATAAATATGTGTGTGTGACAAAAAACTGAACTCGCGAGCTTTTATAATGTTTTCTGAATCAGATGCCCATGCGATCGCATGGGCTTCTAGTGCAAATACCATGCGATCGCATGGCTTGCCTGGACAGCTCACATCTCTTTTGTACACTAACTTGTCGACATAATATTATAATATAAATATAATAAATAATTTATATAATTAATTACATATTATATTAAATTAATGTGCATAGTTGACTTGTAATTTTCGTCCCGATAAGTTGTACGTTGTCACTCGACTTCTGTCCCAATTCCGGTTTTTCGAACGTCCTTTCGTATACTGAGAAAACTTGCATTTTACGTTTTGGGATACGTACCTTTGTCAAAATATAGCCTTAAATTATCCCTAAACTATATCACTAGAAATATAATTTATACATTTGAATGTTTTGTCATTTACTTTTATAAATCAATGTCTCGTTATTTAATCAAGTATATCCAAATCCATAACGTTTTATATCTAGTTAAATATTATATTTAATCATTTTAATATATATTTTCAATATTAATAAACACATTTTAAATTACACATCGCAAGTTATTCATAGCTTTAATTCTAACAGTTAATATTTCTTATTATTGTATGTGTCCAAATTACGTTATTTAAACAAACACTTTACCATATATTTCGAATACCGTTAAAAAGGAATAATTTCTTAAATCAATGTGGACCTCACAACAGAGACTCGTAATAATATCATAATCCTTAAAGGACTCAGTAAATATCTTTTAATTCAATCGTTTAACATAACATTTTAACTTCGTAGTAAAATATATCAATCAGATAATCAAACCAATAAGTTTAATGCACAGTATCGTTTACTTATCACTTTGTTACATTTTCAAGTTATAGTATATGTATCTATTTACATATAATTGTTCGCGAATCGTCGAGAACAACCGAAAGATATTTGAATAGTTCAAAATTTTGAGATTCAGTTTAACAGACTTTTCTTATCGTGTCGAAAACATTAAATCATTTAAAGATAAAGTTTAAATTTGGTCAAAAATTTCCGGGTCATCACACGTGGTGACTGACCGAACTCAGCCTTTGTTTTAAACTCTTTTCATGAACGAAACTTACTTTACACCTTTTGTTTGATGATGAATGATGATGACCTTTAAGACCTTATTTACATACTTTTAAACTTTTTCGGACGATTTACTGACTTAGTACTATTTGACTTAGGTTAAGGACCCGTTTGGATAACCTTCATTACTTGCTTACTTTTCGAGTCATACTTTACCGCTACTTTATCATTGTGAGTTATAGCATTCCCTTTTTACTTTAACTTATTTTGGGAACTGAGAATACATGCGGATTTTATGTTTTACATACTAGGCACGAGTACTTAAACTTATATATGTGTGGGTTATATAACGGTAGAAACATTCCCTTTAGCTCGGTAACGTTTAGTCATTGGTTTTTGAACCGGTGAACGCGAATCTTAGATATGGATCCATAGGGTTTGACATCCCCACTCGGGCTAGTAGCGCTAGCATTTAACGAGTGTTTAATACTTCATAAACATACGCACTTGCCAAGTGTACTTTCAGGGGGTATAAACGTTAAGTTAGTTACCAAGTGCCCACGTTTAACATATACTTTATCATACTGTTTTGAAACGCTCTTTGTAGCACTGAAATCTTGTGGCCTACCTTACATACTTTTATACTTAAACTATAGCTCACCAACCTTTGTGTTGACGTTTTTAAGCATGTTTTTCTCAGGTGCTTAAGGTTTGCTTCCGCTGTGTACTAGTCTTGCCGTAGACACCCGCTGCTCTAGTGTTATCACCGCATGAACTACTTTATCTTGCATTCAAACTTAATTACATTTGAAACTATGTTTTGTAACGACCTAAGGGTCATATACATTTATTCATGCTTGCTATTCGTAGAATCATACTGTTGGTGTAAAACAATCGACGTCGGTTATGACGTCATCTTTTTATCGTGAATGCAACTTCTTTTATTACAGCATGTAGTACTTAACCTTGTAATGATCCTGTTGTTGATGATTCGTACACGATGGTTTTGTACGGGGCATCACAGCTTTGTTTATCAATTCGTTACAGCTCGACTTTTCCTTGTCAGATCTTCAGATTGGATCAAAGGAGAAGAGGTGCTCCTCCTTATCGTGGTCTTCTAGATAAGCTTTTAACCGGTGGCCGTTGACTTTGAAGTTACCAGTAGGTCCTTCTAATTCCACGGCTCCGTGTAGAAAAGCATGTACAACTTTGTATGGGCCACTCCATCTTGATCTAAATTTTCCAGCGAACTTCTTGAACCGAGAATTGAAGAGTAGAACTTTATCTCCAGGGGCAAACTTTGTAGGGATTAATTTTGCGTCTTGCTTAAGCTTCGTTCGTTCCTTGTAGATGTATGATGTTTCATATGCTTGGTCTCTTAATTCGGCGAGTTTGTTCATTTGCATTTTCTGATGTTTTGCGGTAACTGAGGGATCGAGGTTGCAGGTCTTCAGCGCCCAGAGAGCTTTATATTCAAGTTCCAGCGGAAGGTGACAGGCTTTTCCATAGATCATGCGGTAGGGTGTAGTTCCTAGAGGATTCTTGTAAGCAGTCCGGAATGCCCACAGAGCATCATCTAGTTTCTCGGCCCATTTATTTCCATGATGGCCGACAGTTCGTTCTAAGATTCTTTTGAGTGCTCTGTTTGTGACCTCTGCTTGTCCGTTAGTTTGCGGATGATAGGCAGTGGACATTTTGTGGATAACTCCGTATTGTTGCACCACTTTCATAACTCCCTGCTGCTTGTTTCTCATCTGCGCACCTCCTGATTATCTGATCAGGGTAAATTCTAAACAGGTAAGGGTCTTCCCAGTAGTAGTACTTGGCATCCCTGAAGAACTTCCTTCTTCGGGAGGTACTCATTCCTTTCTGTACTACTCCGGAAACTAGGTAGTTGGCCATGTCGGCATACCAAGGAGTGTCAGTAAATTGTGATCCTATGTAAGTTTGTCCTGAACTCATAAGCTGTTCTTCCGGAAATTTATCTCTGATATCTTGTTCAGCAAGTTGTTCCATCGCTAGGTTCTCCAAACGACTAAGATGATCTGCTGCGACATTCTCTGCTCCTTTCTTATCTTTAATTTCAATATCGAATATTTGTAGGAGTAAGATCCATCGTAGGAGTCTTGGTTTCGCGTCTTGCTTAGTGAATAGATATTTGAGGGCTGAGTGATCTGCGTAAACCGTAGTTTTGGACAGGATGAGATAGGAATAGAATTTGTCGAAGGCGAATACTACAGCTAGCAGCTCCTTTTCTGTGATAGTGTAATTCTCTTGAGCTCCGGTTAAGGTTTTGCTTGCGTAATAGATTGGATGAAAGTGCTTATCTACCCATTGTCCAAGCACAGATCCAACTGCGAAGTCACTCGCATCACACATGATTTTAAAGGGTAGACTCCAATCAGGAGCAATCATGATAGGCGCATGTGTTAGCTGTTCCTTCAGATAGTTGAATGCTTTTCGACATTCTTCATCGAAGACAAACGGGACTTCCTTTCCTAGGAGATGAGTGAGAGGTCGTGTGACCTTTGAAAAATCCTTAATGAAGCGTCGGTAAAAACTGGCGTGTCCTAGAAAACTCCTTACCCCTCTTACTGTGGTAGGTTCTGGAAGCTTAGTAATGGTCTCATTCTTAGCCTTATCAACTTCTATTCCTGCTTTTGAAATCTTATGTCCTAAAGCTATCCCTTCTTTTACCATGAAGTGACATTTTTCCGAATTCAGAACTAAATTTGACTCTTCACACCGGGTGAGCATCTTGTCAAGGTTAGAAAGGCACGAATCAAAGGTACTACCAAAAACTGAGAAGTCGTCCATGAAGACTTCCATACAACGTTCAATCATGTCGTGGAATATTGCTACCATGCATCGCTGGAATGTAGCTGGTGCATTGCATAGCCCAAAGGGCATGCGTCGATAGGCAAATGTTCCATAAGGACAGGTAAAGGTTGTTTTCTCTTGGTCCTTTGGATCGAGGGGAATTTTAAAGTAGCCGGAAAAACCATCAAGAAAATAGTAGAATTCATTTCCTGATAGACGTTCCAACATTTGATAGATGAAATGTAATGGAAAATGATCTTTTCGGGTTGCATCGTTTAGTTTACGATAGTCTATGCAAACCCTCCAACCGATGACTTCCCGAGTTGGAATAAGTTCATTATTCTCATTTTGAATTACGGTTGTCCCTCCCTTTTTGGGTACCACTTGAACAGGACTAACCCATGGTGAATCGAAAATAGGATAGATCAGACCGGCATCCAAAAGTTTGATTACTTCTTTCTTGATGACTTCTTGAATCATAGGATTGACCATTCTTTGCCTCTGAACTGATGGTTCGAAATCGTCTTCCATAAAGATCTTATGAGTGCAATAATTGGGACTGATTCCTTTTATGTCAGAAATCTTCCAAGCAATTGCCTTCTTATGTGATTTCAAAACTTGAATTAATTTTGTCTTCTCTTGTGGCGTGAGGTCTTTCGAGATGATTACAGGGAGTTGCGACTCTCCTTCTAAGAATGCATACTTCAGATTGTTGGGTAACTTCTTCAATTCCAATTCTGGAGGCTCCTCGATAGATGGCTTCATTCTTGCTATTTTTGCTCTGTCTAACGAGTCATACCTTTCTTGGAATTCTGATTCTTCATCATTAGTATTGGTCACTGATGTTATCTGTTCTTCATTTCTGGAAATCGTCCTTCTTAATGCTTCCTCTTCAGAAACGTCTTCTTTAGTTTTTAAGGTTGGTTCGGGAAACTCCTCACAGTCCTCTTTTGACTGGGGTTCTTGATATACAGGAATGAAATCTGTTTCTTCATTCGGTCTTCTCCTTAGTAGAGGTAAAGGAATGCCTTGTCCTAGCGATGCTATTTGAATAGTCTTCCCAAGAAAGTTACTTTCAGAGAGGGGAGATATGTGTTGACTATGGTCTATGGTTGAATGGTTGTTGAGATTTCCTTTAGGAGGTGTAAAGAACAGATCCTTAGAAATTTGATCTTAACTACATATAGCCATAGTCTCTTCCAGGTATTCGTTTACGAGTTCTTGAAAAGAATCAGAGAGATTGATATCTTCTTCGCGGGGGTGGCTTATGAGTCGATCGCCATTAAATGTGACTTCCTTACTTCCAACTCTTAGTTTTAATGATTTGTCATGAACATCGATTACGGTCTTGGCAGTATTTAGGAATGGTCTGCCAAGTATGAGTGGGACCTTCGTGTCTTCCTCAATATCCATAATGACGATATCGACGGAAAATGCGAACTTATCCACTCTGACTAGGACATCTTCAGCTATTCTCCGGGGAATCTTAACTGATCTGTCCGCGAGTTGGATAGTCATTCTGGTGGACCTTAAGTCATTTAATCCTAGCTTTTTGAATAACGAATAGGGCATTAGGTTTACACCGGCTCCTAAGTCTGCTAACGCATTGCCTATTTGGACATCTTGCAGGTAGCAAGGTACCGTAAATCTTCCTGTATCTCCTAACTTAGGGGGAATTCCATGTTGTAACACTAATGAGCATTCTTCACTTAAGGGCAAGCTAACTATCTCTCTTAATCTCTCTTTGTTTGAAAGCAATTATTTGAGAAATTTAGCGCAGTTTGGCATTTCTACTAAAGCATCTACTAGTCGCACATTCAAATGTAAATTCCTAATAATATCCCAATACTTAGCGAATTGGGCTTCTTGTTTTTCCTTCCTAAGCCTACCTGGGAAAGGTATGCGGGCGCGCGGAATAATTTCAGGGGCCTTAGGAGAGATAGGTTCTGGTGGATTGACAACTGGGTCTATTGGCACCGGTTCCTTATCGGAAAAATCTTGTATGGGTATATTAACAGTTGTTTCCTTCCCTCCTCTAGTAATTACTAGGGCATCAAACTCACTACTCTCTAATTCAGCTTTAGTGGTTAAACGTTTAAGTGTAAGCTGAAAATTTATGATTAACTCTTCAAAAGTCTTTATCAAGGTATCAAATTTATTCTGGCATTCTATGACTTGAAGGTTTATTGTGTACTGCTTTTTCATAAATTCAACTAAAGTTTCTTTAGAGAGGGTAGCAGGTATGTGCAACGGGAGGAGTATATTAAAGTCCGAGCTATTCTGCTATTTATATGCCCATCTAGAGTAAGGATACCTTAGATTGGTTCCAGTAGCATCGGTAATTTTAGGATTTGATAAACCTTGAAGAGTGAGGGTGAGATCTTGTAACCTGGTTTCCAGCATTTGTACCATATGAGCGAAGACGTCATCCTTCTCAGCAGCTTCATTGTTCCAATCCCCTTGCTGTGCAGCTATTGTGTCCAAGAGATCCCATGCTTCATCTGCTGTTCGTGACATGAAATTGCCTTGCGAGGCCATGTCTAGGAGAGACTTATCATCCTTGGTCAAACCATTGTAAAGCATACAGATTATGTCTGCCCAACTTAACGAGTGATTCAGACATCTTTTAAGCATCACTTTTACTCTATTCCATGCTAAACACAATGACTCGTTTTCTTTTTGAGAATAGTTGGCAATATCAATTCTTAAACAGGTTTGCAGGGAAGGTGGATAAAATTTGTTCAAAAATTTAGTGGTTAATTCTTCCCATGAGTGTATTGAATTTGGGTTAAGACCATCAAACCATGCTAAAGCGTGTGAAGACAGAAAATATTGGAAAATATGAAGTTTCAAAAGGTTTTTCTCGTTTGCTTCCTTTTTAAAAGAGTCAACCATACTGATAAATTTGTTTATGTGAAAGTTTGGATCGTCAGTCGGTAATCCTTGAAATTTACAGATCATACTGACTAGTTTAATCATGTGTGAACTGATTTCAGGAATTCCTTCGGTTCCTAAGGTGATTGGTCCTCCTCTTTCTTCTAAGCATGACTTATGCATAGAAGCAATGGTGTTTTGTTGTTCCATTTTTATGATTTTATGTTTAAAAATACTTAAAAGTAACTTTTAGAAAATATTAATTTACTAAAAGGATCGATAATTAAAAAAAAAACAATTATTCTTGAAATTCGGTCGCTAACCAGATCGGATATCTTAACTGATAGGACTTCTCACAGATTACTTGTATCTAGGTGGCCAGGCCGACTACGAAGAGGCAGGATCCTTTTGGTTCCAATATAATTGGAGACTGTTCGGAAAATCCAACAACCAAGTCCGTGTATAATTGTCTTTCTTAGACACCACCAAACAATACTTTGTCTGTTAAAAATCTTTCTCGATCAAAATATTCGATCCCCGGCAGCGGCGCCAGAAAACTTGATATGCTACTAACGATATGGCCAAAACGGACGGTTTATTCGTGCGGTGTCATTAGGCCGCAGGACGTCTAATTCGGTTGATCAGGGTAGCATGCAGTGGTTTTGTTTATTTATATTTTGCGGGGCTTAATTTACTTTTACTTTCTAAGGTGTAGAAGGTGTAAGTTAACCTAGTGTCGTATTTTTTTACTGATTAACGAATTGAAGATCAAGTGGATAATTGTCTTTTAGTTAAATTACCTGGATAAAAGATAGTAGTTGATTTTAGCTAAAGGTCCTAAATGCAGAAAAGTAAATAAAGTGGAAGGATATCCGGAGTATGCAGATCAGTGAAATGTTGACCAAGATATCAGTATTGGGTTAGGGAAAGGTAATTATGCTTATGTTAAAACTATGCTTGGAATGATGTAGATCTGGTTAGATGAGCCAATTACACAGGCCTACTTGTCTCTGAACTCTCGGAGTTCTCTTTGAGCAGTGAGAAGTATGTCACTTGGTCGTATAATTGAAAGGTAACAATACCTCAGAGGTTATCCTTAGTAAAGCACTAGGTTTGTTAGTGAGTTAAGCTCTAATCCTAACCCTCGTTATCAGTTTAGGTAACTGAATAACAACGTGCCGTGTTGATTGAACACTGATCACAAACGGAAGGAGTCCGTCGGTTTAAGTTGGCAAAACCTTAAATGAAAACTAACAACCATTCCATCATACTAATGAGATCATAACAATTCAAGCATTATACAGCATCACAGTTAATATACTGGTAGTAAAGCAGATAGAAACCTAATAAATACCTAAAGAGTTGATATGACTAAGACCTAAGGCAACAATCAAACAAGAACATGCAATAGGCTTAGGTCACACAGTGTAAGCACAAACTAGATCTTAACAGCTCCTAAAAGGTCTCTTCGGAACAGTCAATAGGCATACTAGGTCATTCATTTCTCAATTCTTAAGTTCCGTGTCCAAAAAGCGCATTAAATGCCTCTCGGGAACTCCGGCCATACCGAGTTCATAGAATCTTCAGATACAGTATAACCGGGGGTCTTAATCCTATGAAGTAGCTAATTTCATATAGGTGGACAAGTTCTGATCACAACCTAGGTTGGTCAATCCTTAAGATGCTAGCATACAAATCTATCAGACTTCCTAGTTCAGTATTATAATAGTAATCGTACTAAATTAACATAATTACACTAACCCAAACTTTTATCATGGCAACATACAGATTAATTAAGCTATCATGGTAATATCGGAACGCTTTATTAAACATAAAAAGTAAGAACACATGTTTAATACAAAAGACAAGCGTTTCGGAGCCTGGCAAGCCGTTTAGCAGGCCGTTTGGCAGGCCGTTTGGCTTGCTAGGTCAGCCTGATTTCCTGGATCGTAACTTGTTTTCTTGTCTTTCACCGTTTTCGCTCTAGATTCTTCGTTTTAGCTCCGTTTTACTTGATTCTTCTTGCATCGCCTTTGTAATTACTTAATCTACAAAATCACCCGACAAAGCGATTATTTTTACGATAAAGTTTGGAACTTTATGGTTTTTAGGGCTCAATATTGGGGGTAAAAATGTGACTTTTTGCCCGATATCAATATATATTATTATTATTATTATTATTATTATTATTATTATTATTATTATTATTATTATTATTATTATTATTATTATTATTAGCAAGGAACACTCTATGATTTCAATACCCTCGATCAAAAAAATTATTGATAGTTTTAATTTATTAAATTATTTTAATATTTTAATATAAAATTACAAAAGCAAGTGTGACCGACTAACTAAGTCAATACTATTCACTTTTTTCAAAATGAGTCAATCAATTAAACTGACTCACCGACTAAGTTGTTACTCTTTAGCGGGTATTAGTTCCTTAATCACAATTTATTGTCACCATGGAAGAGAATAGTATGAAAATAAAAGAATAGTAATTAGCACATGAAAATTTAATGGAGGGAGGGTTGCAGGTAAATTTAATGGTGAATTTGAACATAGCTGAATTGAAGTAATTAGCACATGAAAATAAAAGATATCTGCCATAAGTAATCCAATTTAAATCATGCATCAAAAAAATCTAAATTTCAGACCTTCCTTTCCCAATTCAATCCCTTTAACAATACAACCCCAACTCAATCATCAACATTCATCAAAACCACAAACCTCAAATCACTACTTTCCAAAAAAAAAAAAACAACCTTATTTTTGGGTAATTTAACATCTTCTGTCAATCCAAATATTATCAAAAATGCTCTTTTCAATTTCGGGACATTTATAGGAGTATCTTGGAAACAAGATAGACCCTTCGCTTTCATCAAACTTCAAAACATGAATCAAGCCTCTCACGTTGTTGAAGCTATGAACGACAAAGTACTACACGGACATCCTTTGTTCGTTGGGTATGCTAAAAAAGAAATGAACATCAACATCCTTCCCAGGTACGAATTCCAATCGTCTGCTAATTCATACGATACCAAGTTTAACCCTCCAATCCCAACATCTTCAAAACCTGGAATCAACCTTGCCATTAACCTTGAAAATAACAATCGGCTCAATCAGTCAGCCCTTATATTTGATAGAGTACCTATTAAGGCTTTAAAGCTTTTTAAATGGTTAAAAAAACAGATCTATCGTCATCGAATTTGTTTCTCTTTGGGGTCATTATGGTTACATTGTTTGTTGCAAAGACGAGTTTAGTTACAAAAGGATGACTAGCGATCCTTCTTCTAACGAATTGGAATTCTTAGACATCATTCCAATCTACAGAAACATAAACAAGTACACAAGGATCACCAAGATTACAATCAAAGGGGTCCCATTCAACTGCTGTTCATCCAATTGTACCATCGAAGTGGCTAATTTCTTTGGCAGAATGATTGACGTCGACACCCTATCTCACAATCTCCAAAGACCGGATGTTTTGCAAGCTATAATTGAAACTGATGATCCTGGGATCATTAGACAATATGTTGACGCTAAAATTGAAAACAAGTACTTTGAAAAACTTTGGATCGAAGAAGTGTTTGAAGATGATATTATGGAAACAATCGACAATGTCATCATTGATGAATACAACGACTTCACTTTAGCTGATATTGAAGCTTTCAAAGATGAAAAATCTTCACCGGATCTCACTGTTCCGTTACTGGATGTTACTGTTCCGACACCTGTCACTAATTTAGAAGATGGTGAAGTTAACGTTGAGATGGTGGATTTGAATTTGGAATCTCCTAAAAAGTCCTTCAATCCTTTTTCAGCTAACATCCCTAGAGTAGTCCACAACTCTATGGAAAAAGTATAAATTGTAATTAAAAAACAAAAAGAAAAGGAAGAAGTCATCAGGAAAGCAGAGGTTGATATCCAAACATCCCTGTTCAAAGTACAAAGTGTGGCCTATGTTGTTGACAATGTGGTAAACAATGACAAGTCCCTTTCTACCCCTACTCCTCCTATGAAACATGTCCCCTTAAACCTCAACCTAAATGACTATCCTACCCTTGTCTCCCTTTCCACAAAAAAACTCCCCACCTTCTAAAAAATTTGATTCCTCTCCTAAACCTGTTAATCATTCATCCTTTGCTGCCATTGTTAAACCTTCAAGTCCTGCCAAAGATATTCATTCCAATCAATGCATTGATAAAGGCTGCAAGGATTCTTGTGAAAAAATTAAAGCTTGATGTGTCAAAACAACCACAACCGAACCCTTTATTCACAACAAAGAGTCCAAAATTCCATGTAAAACCAAATCAAAAGATCAAGAATGGGTCGAGCAAATTCCAAACCTCACGGGTGTGTTTGATACTTAAAATGAAATTAACCATGTCATTGGAGATGAAAAAGGTTTAAAGATCAACAAAACTTCTTCTTATCAATTTTGTGGCAAGAAACTTTCTTTTAAAGAAGAAATGGCCAAATTTGAGATTTTGATGCAAAATATGGCCGAATACGATTCCCCAATCAATAATCTAAAACCATGAGGCTCGCCTCGTGGAACACCCGCGGCCTTGGTAACGGTTTAAGAGGTCGTATGGTGGGTGCTTTGGTTAATCGTTTTCAATTGCAATTCCTAGCAATACAAGAAACAATGGTGAAACTAATTACTCAACCCACTCTTAACGAGATATGGAAACATTATGCATTCGATTCAATTCAAATGGAAGCAAGTGGACGATCGAGAGGTTTACTTTCAATATGGAGTCTAGACTTCTTTTCTTTAACTCAAAGTTGGTCACGAAAGCATTGGGTTGCAACTAGGGATGGCAAAATGACCCGTACCCGATGGGGAAATCCGAAACCCGTTATAATTGGGCTGGGTCTGACCCGAGTCCGTCGGGTCATGAGCCGGGTATGGGGATGGTTTAACTTAGTAATAATCTTGATGAACTCGACGACTCGAATGCAACGTCTTTTGAAATATTTCATGAATGACTCCAAGTAATATCTCTAAAATGAGCAAATGCACAGCGGAAGATTTCTTTCGTACCTGAGAATAAACATGCTTTAAAGTGTCAACCAAAAGGTTGGTGAGTTCATTAGTTTAACATAATCATTCATTTTCATCATTTTAATAGACCACAAGAATTTCATTTCCAGTTCTCATAAATATACGTCCCATGCATAGAGACAAAAATCATTCATATGGATTGAACACCTGGTAACCGACATTAACAAGATGCGTATAAGAATATCCACTATCATTCCGGGAAATCCTTCGGACATGATAAAACAACATCGAAGTACTAAAGCATCCGGTACTTTGGATGGGGTTCGTTAGGTCCAATAGATCTATCTTTAGGATTCGCGTCAATTAGTAGATCGGTTTACTAATTCTTAGGTTACCAAGCAAAAAGGGACATATTCGGCTTCGATCATTCAACCATATAATGTAGTTTCGATTACTTGTGTCTATTTCGTAAAACATTTATAAAAATTGCGCATGTATTCTCAGCCCAAAAATATAAAGGGTAAAAAGGCAAATGAAACTCACCTATTGTATTTTGTAGTAAAAATACATATGACAAAATGGAATAATGCAAGGTTAGCCTCGTATTCACGAACCTATATCATTTATATATATATATATATATATATATATATATATATATATATATATATATATATATATATATATATATATATATATATATATATATATATATATATATATATATATATATATATATATATATATATATATATATATATTAACACATATGATGGTAATCGAATAAGTTTATATATTAATCTTAGTAATGTGTTTATTATTTCAAATGTTATATATATATATATATATATATATATATATATATATATATATATATATATATATATATCTATTTATTTATTTTGTATTTTAATATTTATATATATATATATATATATATATTTATATTTATATATATGTGTGTGTGTGTGTGTGTGTGTGTGTGTCTATATAATTAGTATTATATTGTTGAGTCAAAACTTTGTTATATGTAAATAGTTATGTAAACAATGTTATTAGGATTAATTTATAATGTAGATGTAATATGGAATTTTAATTTAATTATAGTATGTATAATAAGTATATTTTTATATATACAAAATACTTATTTGTTAAAACGATAGTTTTGAAAATAATGCTTTACTAATAATAATAATAATTACTTTATTAATAATGATAATGCTAATGATAAAAATGATATTGTTAATAATGTTACTTATGTTAATAATAATAATAATAATAATAATAATAATAATAATAATAATAATAATAATAATAATAATAATAATAATAATAATAATAATAATAATAATAATAATAACAATAATAAAAATGATTACTACCTTAAAGGTTCAAAAAGATAACAATTCGCCCAAGCCGGGACTCGAAGCCACGACCTATCGGTTACACACTCATGCTCCTAACCATCAGTCTGTTTATAATTTCCTGAATTAATCCCACACTATTACTATATATATATATATATATATATATATATATATATATATATATATATATATATATATATATATATATATATATATTATCTCATCTCTGTCTGTTTCTCTTCTCATTTTCTAAAAAAAAATAATATGCCACATGCTGGTTTCGAACCCTGGTCCTCGTATTTAACACAAACAATCCTCAACCATCATGTTGTCTCATCTTTTCTGATTAAATTCCGTAATAAATAATCTTAACCTATATCTAATTGTTTTCCTTTTTCTTCTTCTTTTTCTTAACAAAACCCATTTAACCCATTTTCATCATGATTCAATATCATCCCACTTATCATATCCATCATCATCATACGTCTATCTTAACCATCATCATAATAATCATGGTGATCATCATAACCGTATCATTATCATTATCAATATGCCTTCATCATCTTAGTATCATATCATCACTCTTATTTCTATGTATCTTGTTTTTGAAAAAAAAAAATATTAGTATTGCTGTAAAAACAGCTAGCAATGAACGAGTCCCAACCTTTTTTTGGCCAAAGAGAGACGACACCAAGGCCCATCATCACATCAACATGGTCACTTAGTTTAATATATCCAAATCCATTACCTTTTCTAATTTTCGGTCCTAATTAAAAATTTCCCAACTAATTCGGCATATTGCTAATATCATCATGCACTCACATCTCACCCAATATATGCTTTAGAGTAATATTCGTACGTGTAATAAGAAAATGAAGTCAGTAAAGACATCGTGGGGACAAGCATAACACTTTATTCGTTTCCTCTTTATCCTAGCACGATGCGATTTTCATTAATTATATAACAATCATCATTATTTTTCTTCACCATAATCATCGTCATTTAACACATCTTTTGTTGTAAACGAAGGAACAACAAAACTTACAGTAGTAGTGGCACCTAAACCGTATAACAGTGAGCCAGCAAGCAGTCCATCGAGCAGGTTGCAGGTCGGTTCTCGATTGAAAACAAAAAAAATATGTGGCGACGTGTTTTGCGTGGAGCTTGATCGACTAGTAAAGGTGATTTCGGATTGAAGATGGGTGTTCATGGATTAAGGTGGTGGTGTGTAACAGACCGAAACCCGGGCTAGTTGTAAGTGGACTATTTTGCCCTTAGGGTTTGTGCTTAGTCTTAAGTGCTTTTATTTTAATTATTTTATTAGTGTTTTATTATAATTTTGTTGTGACCAGTTTGTGACAAGGGTCCCAGAACAGGTTTGTTTATTTTATTTGGACCTCGTTTGGATTACCTAATCTTGTGCGAAAGATATCAGATAACTGGTAAATACCCGTGTGTGATGGGGTATTGTGTTTTAACACAAATAAGAGCTGGTGACCAGCTCCCTTCTTGAAGTTTCCTGATTTTTTTCATTTCACTCTCTCTCACTAAACCTAACCCCACCATCTCAAACCCTAAATCATTTGATCTCGAATTGAAGCTTGATTTTGGTGTCAAAACGTTCCTTGTGTCATTGTGATTCTAACAAGGTAAGGTTTGTAAGATTTCATGATCAAATCTATGATTAAATGGGTTTTTAAGTTAGTTTTTGTTAAAATGGGGTTTTGTGTAAAATTGGTTCAATTTGTTGTTGTTTGTGCATAAAAGTTGTGGGTTTATGTTTCTAAATGTCTAGTGTAAAAGATGTAACCAGTTTTGAGGTCAAAAACGTGTCCAAAGTTGAGATTTGGTGATTTTGGGTTGAAACCCGTCACTTTGCTGCTGTTGCAGCTGATGAACTACCTTCGGCCGATGGTCGTTGACCATCGACCGATGGTGAGGACGATCGGCCGATGGACGAGACCATCGACCGATGGTGTATGATTTCTGGCCAGCGGATGTAATTTTGACGATCGACCGATTGGGGGAGACCATCGACCGATGGTGTGTTGACGATCGGCCGATGGATGGGACCATCGACCGATGGGCTTAGGCCGTGAAATTCTTACTAAGTGTGGAATTCTAGCCGTTATGCTGCCCGTTTGTATTTTGGTGTTCAGGATGAAAATTTTGAAAGTGCATAAGTGTTAAGCATGAAAATTTTAGCGGACGCAAATTTTTACTAATTTGCTATAATTCGCTGCCAGTGTGTCTAATCTTGATGGGAACACTATTCTAACTTGGTTTTTGCTGTTCTCAGGAGAAAAGGACAAGGAGGAAGCTCAGAAATAATAACTGAGCAGTTGCTGGTAAATGGTGAGTGGGTCTATCTACGGATAGAGTTTAAGTAGCATATCATGCTACTGTGGTTGACTCTTTTACCATGCATAGTGTAGGAATTGCCATGATAGAATAATATCGTTTGCCTGATGTTGTATGTGAATTATGTGTACACTGTGTGAATGGCACCAGTCGGGCCTAGGGAGACTGGGGACTCGAGACCGTGCCTAGGAGAGGTTAGAGTCCGTATGAGGTCAACCGTGCCTAGGGGAGGTTGGGTCCATAGGCTACTGATTGTAGAGTATAGTGTGAATGATGCATCCCCTGCATCTGGATAACTATACTGTGAATTGAGTAGCAGGGACTATCGGTAGACTCAGGCCCGATCAGCTGGGATTCGTGTGCTCGTACAAGCCGCCGATCCTCGTATTGTCTTTTGTATGCTAGTTGGTAGTTAGCAGGTATTGTTGATGTATATAGCTTGTGTGTGACTTAAGCTATATCTGTTAGATAGATTCCATTCACTTAGCGGTGCGCTAATCCCCCACATGTTTTCCCCCTTGCAGGTTTAGGTACTGCTAGTCGGGATGGGTGATACAGCAGATGACATGTTTGACAACCAACTCTGATGTGGACTTTTGTTTAAATAATGTTTTGTAATAACGTAACACCTGTGGTTTGTAATAAAGTAATTAACTAAGGATTTATGGTAATCATGTTGTTATCGAATAAGGGTAATTATGTAAATGAAGTCTTCCGCTGTGTATATATAAAAAAAAAATGGCCGGTGTTACAAGTTGGTATCAGAGCATGGTTTGGCAGCAAATACGTGCGCGTATTTTGTTCCCAAACCCTGAGGCAAGTCAAACATGTCTGTGGGAGTGGGGGCTAAGTGAAAATAGGATATACGTGTGTTAGTTGTGATTGAACTAACTGTTATCCACTAAGCTTTTGTGTAAGCTGATTTGTAGCACAGGTATGGCTGATAGAAACGCAACTGGCCCATCCAACCCCGGAACATTTAGAGCACCAGAAGAGGGTGTTGAGTCTGATGATGATCAGAGTAGTTACATCCTTCAATTAGAAAGTAAGCTAAAAGAGGCCGAGGACAAAATTAATGAGCTTGAATTGGCAAGGCATTCTGGAAATGATGATACACCACCTGGATTCCCAACCGCGCAATCCCAAACGATACCTAATGTGCACCAGAACCAGTTTCAGAATCAAATACCTAACCAATATTATATGCCACCGCAAAACACTTTTACTTACCAAAATCCCATGATGATGAATCCATACCAAATGCAAATGTTCCAACAACCTTACATGCAACCACCCAAAAAGTGTACTTATAAGAACTTCCGTGATTGCAAACCCTCTGAGTTCTCTGGAAGTACTGATCCGACTGTAACTCTCAATTGGTTGCGAGAAATTGAAAGGGTATTTGAAGCATGCCAGTGTGAACCCGAGCTGAAAGTGACATATGCAAGTCGACTGTTGAAAGGTAGGGCTGTGATTTGGTGGGATTCTTTGATTTCTAGTATACCAAAAGAGCAAGTGAGTATGATCACATGGGAGCAGTTTCATGGGAAGGTGTGTGAACAGTATTGTAATCCTTTTGATATGAACCGAATCAAGACTGAGTTTCTTGAAATGAAGATGACACCTCAAATGACGATCGACGAGGTAGTAGAGAAGTATATGGATAAACTGAGGTTTGTACAACAATGGGTGCCAGATGAAGTGTCTCGTATCCAGCATTTTGTTAATATCATTCTGCCTGAGTACAGAACGTTTATTAGAACAGCTACGTCATTGTCTCAAGCGGTTGTGATGGCTAAGATGGTAGAAAGTGATGTTCAGGCCGCCAGAAACAGAATGTTTGGTAATGTGCTACAACAAGGTGGGCAAGTATCTGGTCAATCAGGATCTAAATCCAAGAAGTCTAGTGGGTTTAAATCGAAGAGTAAAAGTGGTCAGAATAGTTCTGGATCTGGATCAGGTAAAGGGAATTGGTGTCACACGTGTCGATCTTCTCACAGTGGTCAGTGTTCTGAGGCTACAAGAAGATGCTTAAAGTGTGGTGTTGTTGGGCATGAGTCTTCAGCATGCCCGTATCCGAATAGTGTATGTTGGAGTTGTCACAAACCAGGGCATCGTGCAATTAGTTATCCTTCGAAGAGTGGTAGTTCCGGGGCAGGGTCAGGGTCAGGGGCGCGTTCAGCATCAGCCGGAGGGTCAACTGCCTCGAGTGGGCAAAAGAGGAAGAACCCTCCAACAGCAGAGGCTAGAGCTTTTCAGATGTCGGTGGAAAATGCTGTGGCAACCGACGAAGTAATCACCGGTATGTTTCTAATCAACTCAATACCTGCTCGCGTATTGTTTGATTGTGGTGCCAATAGGTGTTTTATGTCCCTAGATTTCTGTGCTAAGTTGAATTTACCAGCTACTGTGTTACCCAAGCCGGTTAGTGTAGAAGTAGCTGATGGTAAGACCACACCCGTCACAACCTATGTGACTGGGGTTTGTATAGAGATCGAAGGGAAGTCGTTCCCGGTGACTTGTTTAGTGTTACCTATTCCTAGCTTTGATGTAGTACTAGGAATGGATTGGTTGAGCTCGCTTAGGGCTAATATTAAGTGTGATAGGAAAATGATTACCTTTCGTTCGACCGATGGAACCCGTGTTGTGGCCCGAGGGGAGCGGGGAGGGTATAATTTTCTGTTGATAACCATGATGAAAGCGAAAAAGTCGATGGCAAAGGGTTGTGAATCATTTCTTGCATATGTGATTGATGCGAAGAAAGAAAAGAAAACAGTGGCCGATATTCCGTTAGTATCAGAATTTCCCGATGTGTTCCCAGATGAGTTACCAGGTCTGCCGCCGGTAAGGGAAGTTGAATATAAGATTGAATTGGTTCCTGGAACAACTCCAGTTGCAAAAGCTCCATACCGATTAGCGCCGTCTGAAATCCGTGAAATGATGTCACAGATTCAAGAACTATTAGATCGTGGGTTTATCCGACCGAGTTCTTCACCGTGGGGTGCTCCGGTATTGTTTGTTAAAAAGAAAGATGGGTCAATGCGTATGTGTATTGATTATCGTGAATTGAACAAAAGAACTGTGAAGAATAAATATCCGTTACCTCGAATAGATGATTTGTTCGATCAGTTACAGGGTGCTTCATTCTTTTCTAAGATAGACTTACGATCCGGATATCATCAGGTTCGTGTTGCTGAATCAGATATATCGAAAACAGCGTTTAGAACTAGGTATGGTCATTATGAATTTCTTGTCATGCCTTTTGGGTTGACGAATGCGCCAGCAGTCTTCATGGATCTAATGAATAGAGTGTGTCGTCCATTCTTAGATAAGTTTGTGATTGTGTTTATTGATGACATATTGGTGTATTCGAAAACAGAGAATGAACATGCTGAACATCTGAGGTTGGTTTTGAACTTGTTAAAACGTGAGCAACTATTTGCAAAATTTTCAAAGTGTGAATTTTGGTTACGTGAAGTGCAGTTTTTGGGTCATGTGATTTGTACCGAGGGTATAAAAGTTGATCTGACAAAGATAGAAGCGGTAATGAATTGGAATTCTCCGAAGACTCCGACTGAGATTAAGAGTCTTCTGGGATTGGCTGGGTATTATCGCAGGTTTATCAAAGATTTTTCTAAATTAGCGGGTCCGTTGACTAAGTTGACTCGTAAAGATGTAGCCTTTCGATGGACTGATGAACAGGAAAAGGCTTTTCAGATTTTGAAACAGCTACTGTGTCAGGCACCAGTGTTAGCTTTACCAGAAGGTTCAGACAACTTCGTGGTATACTGTGATGCATCATATGCTGGGTTGGGTTGTGTATTAATGCAAAGAGATAAAGTAATCGCCTACGCCTCGCGACAGTTGAAAGTTCATGAGAAGAATTATCCAGTGCATGATCTTGAAATGGCTGCAGTAGTGTTTGCTTTGAAACTGTGGAGACATTATTTGTATGGAACTCATTGTGTTATTTGTACAGATCATAAGAGTTTGCAATATATCTTCTCACAGAAAGAATTGAATATGCGTCAGAGACGGTGGCAAGAGTTGATCAAAGATTAAGATTGTGAAATTAAATATCATCCGGGTAAGGCAAATGTTGTTGCAGATGCGCTAAGTCGTAAAAAGTCAAGTGAAAATGTGAAATTCCTTCGTTTGAATATAACTTCAGATTTGATTAATAGCTTAAGAACCGTTCAGGCCTGTGCTTTAGAGGACAAACATATTAAATCTGAACAAATGACCAAACGAAAAGTGGACTTAATTGATGACTCGCGTGGACTAAAGACCTTAAACAATCGTGTTTGGGTGCCTAAGCTTGGAGATTTGAGGGATTTAATCATGACGGAAGCTTACAAATCCAGACTGACAGTACATCCGGGTAGTAATAAGATGTATCATGATTTGAAAACAGTGTATTGGTGGCCGACAATGAAAACAGATATCGCTCGATATGTCGAAAAGTGTCATATTTGTGCTCAAGTGAAGGCAGAACATCAGAAACCTTATGGTTCGCTACGTCAGTTACAGATTCCAGAGTGGAAATGGGAACATATAACGATGGATTTTGTGACCAAATTACCTCGAACTCAGAAACGACATGATATGATTTGGGTAATAGTGGATCGTCTAACTAAAAGTGCTCATTTTCTTGCTACTCGTGAGACAGCTTCGTTAAGTGAGTTAGCCGATTTGTATGTGAAAGAAATAGTTAGTCGACATGGTGTGCCGTTATCGATCATTTCAGACAGAGATTCCAGATTTGTGTCGAATTTTTGGAACAGTCTTCAACAAAATTTGGGTACACGTGTGAATTTAAGTACAGCTTATCATCCTCAGACAGATGGTCAGAGTGAAAGAACGATACAGACTTTGGAGGATATGTTAAGGGCTTGTGTGTTAGAATACGGTGGTTCGTGGGATACACATTTACCGTTGGTCGAATTCGCGTATAATAATTCATATCATTCGAGTATAGGAATGCCGCCCTATGAAATGTTGTACGGTCGTCGTTGCAGAACTCCGACTTGTTGGTTAGAAGCCGGGGAGAAGCAGTTTGCAGGTCCCGAAATTGTTCAAATGACAGCCGAAAAAGTTGCAATTGCGAGAGAAAAGTTGAAAGCTGCTAGAGATAGGCAGAAAATGTATGCTGATCCGCGTAGACGTCCGGTAACCTTTAATGTGGGTGAACGAGTGTATCTGAAAGTTTCGCCGTGGAAAGGGGTTATCAGATTCGGTAAACGTGGTAAGTTAGCACCGAGATTTATTGGTCCATTTCTGATCAGCGAAGTGTTGAATGATCAGACTGTGGTGTTAGATCTTCCGCCAGAGTTAGCCGGTATTCATAATACATTTAACGTGTGTTATCTTCGTAAGTGTAAAGTCGATGATGAAACGCAACTTCTTCCTTTAGAAGATTTAAGGGTCGATTTGAATAAGAAATTGGTGGAAGAGCCGGTCCGTGTAGTTGACCGAAAGGTGACTAAGTTGAGATATAAAAAGATACCGATGGTGTTGATTGAGTGGAAACACAGTTTGGGTTCTAATCTTACGTGGGAAACGGAAGAGTTGATGAGAAACCGCTACCCTCATTTGTTTGACCAAGACCAGATTCCGAGGACGGAATCTCCTTAAGGGGGGTGGATTTGTAACAGACCGAAACCCGGGCTAGTTGTAAGTGGACTATTTTGCCCTTAGGGTTTGTGCTTAGTCTTAAGTGCTTTTATTTTAATTATTTTATTAGTGTTTTATTATAATTTTGTTGTGACCAGTTTGTGACAAGGGTCCCAGAACAGGTTTGTTTATTTTATTTGGACCTCGTTTGGATTACCTAATCTTGTGCGAAAGATATCAGATAACTGGTAAATACCCGTGTGTGATGGGGTATTGTGTTTTAACACAAATAAGAGCTGGTGACCAGCTCCCTTCTTGAAGTTTCCTGATTTTTTTCATTTCACTCTCTCTCACTAAACCTAACCCCACCATCTCAAACCCTAAATCATTTGATCTCGAATTGAAGCTTGATTTTGGTGTCAAAACGTTCCTTGTGTCATTGTGATTCTAACAAGGTAAGGTTTGTAAGATTTCATGATCAAATCTATGATTAAATGGGTTTTTAAGTTAGTTTTTGTTAAAATGGGGTTTTGTGTAAAATTGGTTCAATTTGTTGTTGTTTGTGCATAAAAGTTGTGGGTTTATGTTTCTAAATGTCTAGTGTAAAAGATGTAACCAGTTTTGAGGTCAAAAACGTGTCCAAAGTTGAGATTTGGTGATTTTGGGTTGAAACCCGTCACTTTGCTGCTGTTGCAGCTGATGAACTACCTTCGGCCGATGGTCGTTGACCATCGACCGATGGTGAGGACGATCGGCCGATGGACGAGACCATCGACCGATGGTGTATGATTTCTGGCCAGCGGATGTAATTTTGACGATCGACCGATTGGGGGAGACCATCGACCGATGGTGTGTTGACGATCGGCCGATGGATGGGACCATCGACCGATGGGCTTAGGCAGTGAAATTCTTACTAAGTGTGGAATTCTAGCCGTTATGCTGCCCGTTTGTATTTTGGTGTTCAGGATGTAAATTTTGAAAGTGCATAAGTCTTAAGCATGAAAATTTTAGCGGACGCAAATTTTTACTAATTTGCTATAATTCGCTGCCAGTGTGTCTAATCTTGATGGGAACACTATTCTAACTTGGTTTTTGCTGTTCTCAGGAGAAAAGGACAAGGAGGAAGCTCAGAAATAATAACTGAGCAGTTGCTGGTAAATGGTGAGTGGGTCTATCTACGGATAGAGTTTAAGTAGCATATCATGCTACTGTGGTTGACTCTTTTACCATGCATAGTGTAGGAATTGCCATGATAGAATAATATCGTTTGCCTGATGTTGTATGTGAATTATGTGTACACTGTGTGAATGGCACCAGTCGGGCCTAGGGAGACTGGGGACTCGAGACCGTGCCTAGGAGAGGTTAGAGTCTGTATGAGGTCAACCGTGCCTAGGGGAGGTTGGGTCCATAGGCTACTGATTGTAGAGTATAGTGTGAATGATGCATCCCCTGCATCTGGATAACTATACTGTGAATTGAGTAGCAGGGACTATCGGTAGACTCAGGCCTGATCAGCTGGGAGTCGTGTGCTCGTACAAGCCGCCGATCCTCGTATTGTATTTTGTATGCTAGTTGGTAGTTAGCAGGTATTGTTGATGTATATAGCTTGTGTGTGACTTAAGCTATATCTGTTAGATAGATTCCATTCACTTAGCGGTGCGCTAATCCCCCACATGTTTTCCCCCTTGCAGGTTTAGGTACTGCTAGTCGGGATGGGTGATACAGCAGATGACATGTTTGACAACCAACTCTGATGTGGACTTTTGTTTAAATAATGTTTTGTAATAATGTAACACCTGTGGTTTGTAATAAAGTAATTAACTAAGGATTTATGGTAATCATGTTGTTATCGAATAAGGGTAATTATGTAAATGAAGTCTTCCGCTGTGTATATATAAAAAAAAAATGGCCGGTGTTACATGGTGATTATTGTTTGTTCACGAAGATGGATTAGAGAGAGAGAGAGGATAAAGAGATGAGAAGGTGGTGGTCTCGTGGTGGTTGCCGAATGAGGTTGATGGTGTGGTAAAAAAGGAAATAGAGGAGCCTCGTAGCAGCAAGGATTTGTTTGGGTTGGTTTTCTCATCAAAAATCAAACGTAAGTATAGCAATCCTATTTCAAATAATTTGTTCAACCATGATGGCGTTTAGGTTGATCTTAATTGGTGGTTAACCGATGGTGTTTGTTCATAGGTGATAGCCGGTTTTCCAGGAAAATAAGAGGTGATCGGTTATATGTGATTAAATTTATGAACCATGTATATATATGTATATAGATATGTAAAAGAAAGAAAGAAAAGAGGGTTGCAGGTTGTGTTCAATCAGAAATTTAAAAACAGATAGTACACAATGAGATTTCTAATGGTAGTGTTTTATGTGGTTGTAGAATAATTAATTGATATTTAATTGAGTGATTGTCGACATGAAGAATCCTTCATGAGAAGAGCAGATAGAGATGGCTAACAGATATAATTACAGCTCATGGACTTTGTTTGCTAGCTTAATGGATTCGACAGATTAATCAAAAGGACAGGAAATAAGAAAAAAAAATAAAAAGTTTGATATTGCTGTAGTAAATTTGTACAATTGATTTTGATATGTAACAGATTCAGATGGAGTCAAAATTCATAAACAGTAGATGTTGAAAGAAAATCGGTTTCATATATATCTGTATGTATATTTACATATGATTAATAATTAATGATTAACATATATAATTATATTAATAGTATTAATATAAATTCTATTAATATTAATAATAATAAATGATAACAATAATTGTTAATAATAATATTGATAATGTTATAATGATACTAGTTTTGATATTTAATATTTAAAAATAATAATAATAATATTATTATAACAACTTATAATTTATATTTAATATATTAATTTTACATATAATAATTTTATAGTACTTATTAACTATATATTTTATATGATAACATTTATTGAATATTTAATAATTATAGCTTTTAATATACTACAATATATATAATCATCAAGGAAGTATAAAGGTCATATATATAAATTTTATGTTAATAACAACTTGAATACTTTGTATATTATTCTACATTTTAATTCAAACGACTAAATTATATTTTTATTATTTCAATTTATTATACATACTTATATTTATATTACAATTTATATCATATACTATATGACTACATCTATTGAATATTTATTATTTATATATTTTATAAATACTTCAATATAGAAATCTTTTATATCTATAACTATATAGATTTATAATATAATATCATATATCTATTTATATATATTTACATTTTTTATTTACACAAAATTGTTCGTGAATCGTCGAAAATAGTCAAGGGTTAAATGATTCCATATACTAGTTCAAAAATTTTGAGACTCGGTCTAACAGACGTTACTTATCGTGTCGAAATCAAATGAGAATCAAGTTTAAATTTGGTCATCATTAACAACTTCTAATTTGACAATAAATAAATTGTACATATCAATCAAAACTTTTTTTATATTTATGTTTTACAAATATAACTATAATAGCTATCTTTAAGAATTTAAGAAATATTTAAACGATTTGTAATTTGTTAGTAACTACCCAAATAACTTCTTAATACTCCGTTGTTAACTAAACTTTTAATACCACAAATTATGCATAAATAACATTCTAAGTATAGCCTTTAGTATGGGTGTTGAATATATAGTTTGTGTGACGATCGCTCCAAATCCATATGGACGAACACGTCATTCATCGATTTCATTGTGAGGTATTTGACCTCTATATGATACGTTTTGTAAACATTGCATTCTTTTGAAAAGGCACACCATAAATGAATATTTAAATCAAAGGTTTTCGACATCTGATGATTTCTACATATAGACAATCATCGTAAATAATAGTTTGCAATAATACTTTCGTTGACAATGCAGTCAAAATAAGATACATGGTGATGATTTGGTGAATGCAACGTTTCCTTGAAAAATATGTCATGTAAGACTCCATGCACATAGCTTGTCTAACATATAAGCAAACAGCGGAAGACTTCTAGGAAACCTGAGAATAAACATGCTAACAAGTGTCAACACAAAGGTTGGTGAGTTCATAGTTTTAGTGTTGCACATAATCTGTATATAAAGGTGGATCACAAGATTTCAGTTGTTTCATCCATAAACGTTTATCAAAATATTCTACAAGATTGAGCACCCTGGTAACTAAACTTTAACGTTTTAATAAGTACCCCTGTTTTAACATACATGCAACCAACATGTACAATACACGCAAACTAACGTGTACTAACCTCAAATAGCGTACGTCTATTTTATAGTTCAGGCTAGGGTTTCTATACCTGGAACAGACGGGGATGTCAAGCCCTATGGATCCATATACAACTACTCGTGCCCACCAGTTCTTATAACCGGCAGTTACTAGTTACCAAAGCTAAGGTATTTTCGGTTTAAACTCAGTGTAGAATTAAGTATGTAGTTGTGTCCATTGATTTTAAAATAAAATGCATGTATTCTCAGCTCAAAAATATATTTTGCAAAAGCAATTAAAAAGGGAGCAAATGAAACTCACCTTAGCAGCATATAAAGTCGTTCACCAAAATGTGACTGAAACTCGGATTACCAAATAACCGTAGATCTCAACATATCAATATTGTGATTCAATATTGCAGGAGAGTACGTAGACGCAACAGAGATGATAAACACTATGTTTGACTTGCGAACAATACCCATGAACATTACCCATAACCTCCAAAGCTATAACCCATAATTTTCCTTAGCTCTATCCCGCTCATAAAATCTGTTTTGAAAATCACCCGAGCATAACTCCGTCGTAGTATTTTATGTATACTACTAATACTTAATTTGAATATTGCACTAGAATTATTACGGAATAAAAATATATGAAATAAATATATATGTACATATATGTGTGTGTGTTTCTGCAATCGATCGATCGATCGATATATATAGTTAGAAAATAATATTATAATAATAAAAGGAATCAAACGTGTTTAATTATAATAATATAATAATATAATAAAATAATAATATAATAATAAAAAGAATAATACGTTTATAATTATAATAATATAATAATATAATAAAGTAATAATATAATAATAAAATAATAATATAATAAAGTAGAATATAATAATATAATAATATAATAATAAAATCGAATCGATTAAGATTTTAAAAGTCATATTTTTAAAATACTTCAGGGGTATTTTATGTAACTTATAATTAATAATTTCAATCATGTCGTTTTCATGTGAATAGTAAATTAATTAATTTCGTTTTCATTTACTATTCATATGAATAGTAAATGAATTAATTTCGATTCAACTATTTAAGCTACACGTTATTGTGCATTGTGCTTTACAAATTGTACATTTTTAATTTAACTTCGTTTCTTAAAAAAAATTACAAAAATTATATCATAAAAATAAAACGACTTAATACGTAAAATTTTTAATTTGAAAAGCATCGTTTAATAGTACATTTTTATCATTTCATATATAAATATTATTCGCATGATTCCGTATATATTGAAAACTCTTATGTTTATATAATACATGTTATGACGTTCGTGAATCGTCGGACAAACAGGGTAATTGAATAGTTCAAGAATTTTGAGATTCAGTTTTATAGACTTTGCTTATCGTGTCGGAAATGTTAAAGATTAAGTTTAAATTTGGTCAGAAATTTCCGGGTCATCACAGTACCTACCCGTTAAAGAAATTTCGTCCCAAAATTTGAGTGAGGTCATCATGGCTAACAATAAAAATGTTTTTATGACGAATATTAGTTGATAAATAGAGTTTTATCACCGTTGAATAATATGAATAAAACAATCCAATTACTCGAAGCGTATGAGAGAAGTTATCGTAATAGAGTGAAATGAAGAATAGAGATTCGTCTTAATTCTTGACGTAGTATCGATTGATTTTCGGAATTTAAGGAATATAAAATCTTCATAATCTAAATAAGATTTGATTCTTTGGAAATTGTGGAAATTAGGATTTTCTTTGATTAAATGCGTAATCTGCCTCTATTGATGTGTCCGATATTTCACTATAAATTGACCACTTCCGTTTTATTATTTTCATCACTCCTACATCTTCTTCCTCATTTCATACTTCCAAAGATTGTGAAATGCTTCATCCAGTTCTGATTCTTGATATACTCCTAACTTTCATATCTGTCATTCTTCTTTTTCATCTACCACCAGAGGAAGTTATTTTCTTCTACCACTACCTTGAGGTTATAGTATTTTTCATTCTCCTGTGTCTTTATATTGCTATACGCATTGATATACACGGTTTGTAATATATGTGATGTTGTCAGGCTTTATATTTTCCCTTATATTTAGGAGCTCCATGCTTTCATTTTTCCTTCTCGACTTCAAGTCAAGCGAATAATGGTCCAGAATTCGTAGGTATGGAGTTTCGAATGATCATAATATACAAAGTAGAAAGGAAAGCTAATAGCACGGTTTGATTTGTCAAATTACCAGAATATCTAGAAAAGACCGAATCATCAAGATAAATATTTTCTTGATATGTTTAGAGATTAAATAGAATGAAAGAGTTATGTAACATGGCTCATGATAAGGGTGGGTTCTGTGAACCTTTATCACGTTCCATTAGAAACTCAGCATGACTTGCTGTAATATAATCACGTTGACCAAGTGTCATTATATTATACTAACTCATGCTTCAATTCCCAACATTACTTCAAAACATCCATTTTTCGAATTTTTCATATTTTAGAAACTAAAATAGTTTCTTTTATGATGTAACACAGATAGCGCGAAGAGATGAATGATTTCAGATAAGAATAGTTATGAAAATATCTTCAGAAATATGGAGGATATTTATAATGGAAGATACGATGATATCTTAGAATATTTAAGATAAGATGATGATGAAGAATATTGTCCGCAAAGGTTTTAGAGTAAGGAGCAAGGTATTTGCTAAGGATTTCAGCAGACACTGAATCATTTAGATTTTTTTGAAGGCAGGCTTAGTCTTTGTGATTTGTCCACAGCCTTCGTCATAGTTTGCTCAATTCGTTTTCCAGTTCCAAACCTTCTCTTTTTCTGTGCTTTTCCAACACACTACTTTTTATCATCAAACTTTTAACTGTTAAAGTCGTTTACAGTTTTTGCTGCTTCATCAGCATTTTTCCAAAATTCGGAGAACTAGTTTCGCAGTTTGGGGTGTTTTTCAGAAACTTCACATTCGAAGTATGTAAGTCTAGAAGATATACATTATATGTATATATATATATAACTGTTGGCATAGAATTACTGCGAAATTCGAAATACTGATTGCTAATTCCCGGTAGTTGGTATGGCAATTACCGTTACAAGATGTGGATGAGTACATGATAGGGTTTCTATGAGTATAAGGATTTCTCGGAAGGTCAAGGATAAATGAAGTTGTTGGTAAATTTACTGCTAATGTGGTAGGGCATGAAAGGTTCCCCAGTAACAAGAACGTATATGTCAAGGTTATAATAAGGCTAATCTGAAAAGTCGAAGTTGACTGGTTGGAAGTGTGGTAAAATTGGATACTTTGAAAAAAAAATTGCAAAGTTATTTTCGGTAATAACAATGCTAAAGGATCTTGCACAGTTTTGAAGTCAAAGTATAGCTTTGAAAGATGTAAAGATCTAAGAATGTTGTCACCGGTTCAGAGTTATGACTTGGATTCTGATCCGTCAATATCAGAATATGTAATTGAATTGGTATGAAATGATTGTGTATCACTGTGAAGATAGTGAGTATAGTTAATACTTTTTGAATCAAAATTGAAGAATGTACAATATAACATATTAATTGTGAACTTAAATATTTTCCGGGTATTACCTACCCGTTAAAGATTTCACAAGTAATATTTTGTACAAAAGAATTTTCATTACAATCTTTATGAAAATATATATATGTATATTTTCTTCAGATGTAATACAGATTTAATGAATTAATATCATATTATGCTCATTTGGTTTTTGTAACACCGGCCATTTTTTTTTAATACACAGCGGAAGACTTTAATAATAAACACAATATAAGTCACGTCATTACATTAATCCGTGCAATTATGTTTAAGTTTACACAGCGGTGTTACGTTATTACAAAACATTATTTATACAAAAGTCCACATCAGAGTTGGGTTGTCAAACATGTCTTCTGCATCAATACCCATCCCATCTAGCAGTACGTAAACCTGCAAAGGGGGAAACATGTGGGGGATTAGCGCACCGCTAAGTGAATGGAATCTATCTAACAGATATAGCTTAAGCCACACACAAGCTATATACTAACAACAACACTTGCTAACTACCAACAAGCATACAATAAGACAATACGAGGATCGGCGGCTTGTACGAGCACACGACTCTCAGCTGATCGGGCCTGAGTCTACCGATAGTCCCTGCTACTCAATTCACAGTATAGTTATCCAGATGCATGGGATGCATCATTCACACTATACTCCATAATCAGTAGCCTATGGACCCAACCTCCCCTAGGCACGGTTGACCTCATACGGACTCTAACCTCTCCTAAGCACGGTCTCGAGTCCCCAGTCTCCCTAGGCCCGACTGGTGCCATTCACACAGTGTACACATAATTCACATACAACATCAGGCAAACTATATTATTCTATCATGACAATTCCTACACTATGCATGGTAAAAGAGTCGACCACAGTAGCATGATATGCTACTTAAACTCTATCCGTAGATAGACCCACTCACCAATTACCAGCAACTGCTCAGTTATTATTTCTGAGCTTCCTCCTTGTCCTTATCTCCTGAGAACAGCAAAAACCAAGTTATAATAGTGTTCCCATCAAGATTAGACACACTGACAGCGAATTATAGCAAATTAGTAAAAAAAAAATGCGTCCGCTAAAATTTTCATGCTTAACACTTGTGCACTTTCAAAATTTACATCCTGAACACCAAAATACAAACGGGCAGCATAACGGCTAGAAAAAGGCACTTTGGTAAAATATTCTGCCCTGGACACACAGTCGGTCGACTATCTCCTCAATCGGTCGACTGACATAGACAGTCGGTCGACTGTAGACACAATCGGTCGACTGACTTTCCCAATCGGTCGACTTATTTGGTATCACCATAATCGGCCGAAAGTCGAACTCAGTCAATCGGTTCACTAGCCAGTCGGTCGACTGTCGACCGACAGTCGGCCGACTGTGTTCATCATCTGCAGATTCTGAACACAACCTACGGACATCAAGCTAAATTCACCAAAACTCGATCTAGAGCTCGTTTTCGACACCAAAACTTACCACAACTCAAATACTACATGTTATAGACTATAAACCCACAAAGTTTTTGACCATAACAACATCAAATCCATGGATTTTGACACAAAATCAAGCTTTTGAACAAATACACTTAAAAACACCATTTTAATCCTAAATTGATCATGAAAGCTCATGATTCATACCTTAAAAGAATCAGTAGAGTGTAAAGAACGTGATTTCAAGACCAATTCGAGCTTAAGATCAACAATGGAGAATTAGGGTTTGGTTAGGTGGGAGGGATGAAGGTACAGGTGTGTTTGGGAAAATTCTAGAAATGGAAAGAAGAAGGCAGTACACTAGTCACTTAAGGCTGCTATTTTCCCCACCTCACAACACACGGGTATTTACCAGTTATCTGATATCTTTCGCACAAGATTAGGTAACCCAAACGAGGTCCAAATAAAATAAACAAACCTGTTCTGGGACCCTTATCACAAACTGGTCACAACACAATTATAATAAAACACTAATAAAATAATTAAAATAAAAAGCACTTAAGACTAAGCACAAACCCTAAGGGCAAAATAGTCCACTTACAACTAGCCCGGGTTTCAGTCTGTTACAAATCCACCCCCCTTAAGGAGATTCCGTCCTTGAAATCTGGTCTTGGTCAAACAAATGAGGGTAGCGGTTTCTCATCAACTCTTCCGTTTCCCACGTAAGATTTGAACCCAAACTGTGTTTCCACTCAATCAATACCATCGGTATCTCTTTATTTCTCAACTTAGTCACCTTTCGGTCAACTACATGGACCGGCTCTTCCACCAATTTCTTATTCAAATCGACCCTTAAATCTTCTAAAGGAAGGAGTTGCGTTTCATCATCGACTTTACACTTACGAAGATAACACACGTTAAATGTATTATGAATACTGGCTAACTCTGGCGGAAGATCTAACACCACAGTCTGATCATTCAACACTTCACTGATCGAAAACGGACCAATAAATCTTGGTGCTAACTTACCACGTTTACCGAATCTAATAACCCCTTTCCACGGTGAAACTTTTAAATACACTCGTTCACCTACACTAAAGGTTACCGGACGTCTACGCGGATCAGCATACATTTTCTGTCTATCTCTAGCGGATTTCAACTTTTCTCGCGCGATTGCAACTTTTTCGGCTGTCATTTGAACAATTTCGGGACCTGCAAACTGTTTCTCCCCGGCTTCTAACCAACAAGTCGAAGTTCTGCAACGACGACCGTACAACATTTCATAGGGCGGCATCCCTATACTCGAATGATATGAATTATTATACGCGAATTCGACCAACGGCAAATGTGTATCCCACGAACCACCGTATTCTAACACGCAAGCCCTTAACATATCCTCTAAGGTTTGTATCGTTCTTTCACTCTCACCGTCTGTCTGAGGAAGATAAGCTGTACTTAAATTCACACGTGTACCCAGATTCAGTTGAAGACTATTCCAAAAGTTTGACACAAATCTGGAATCTCTGTCTGAAACGATCGATAACGGCACACCATGTCGACTAACTATTTCTTTCACATACAAATCGGCTAACTCACTTAACGAAGCTGTCTCATGAGTAGCAAGAAAATGAGCACTTTTAGTTAGACGATCCACTATTACCCAAATCATATAGTGTCGTTTCTGAGTTCGAGGTAATTTGGTCACAAAATCCATCGTTATATGTTCCCATTTCCACTCTGGAATATGTAACTGACGTAGCGAACCATAAGGTTTCTGATGTTCTGCCTTCACTTGAGCACAAATATGGCACTTTTCGACATAACGGGCGATATCTGATTTCATTGTTGGCCACCAATACACTGTTTTCATGCTATGATACATTTATTACTACCCGGATGTACTGTTAATCTGGATTTGTGAGCTTCTGTCATGATTAAATCCCTCAAATCTCCAAGCTTAGGCACCCAAACACGATTGTTTAAGGTTTTTAGTCCACGTGAGTCATCAATTAAGTCCGCTTTTCGTTTGATCATTTGTTCAGATTTAATATGTTCGTCCTCCAAAGCACAGGTCTGATCGGATCTTAAGCTGTTAATCAAATCTGAAGTTATATTCAACCGAAAGAATTTCCCATTCTCACTTGACTTTTTACGACTTAGCGCATCTGCAATTACATTTGCCTTACCCGGATGGTATTTAATTTCACAATCATAATCTTTGATCAACTCTTGCCATCGTCTCTGACGCATATTCAATTCTTTCTGTGAGAAGATATACTGCAAACTCTTGTGATCTGTACAAATAATACAATGGGTTCCATACAAATAGTGTCTCCAAAGTTTCAAAGCAAACACTACTGCAGCCATTTCAAGATCGTGCACTGGATAATTCTTCTCATGAACTTTCAACTGTCGAGAGGCGTAGGCGATTACTTTATCTCTTTACATTAATACACAACCCAACCCAGCATATGATGCATCACAATATACCACGAAGTCGTCTGAACCTTCTGGTAAAGCTAACACTGGTGCCTGACACAGTAGCTGTTTCAAAATCTGAAAAGCCTTTTCCTGTTCATCAGTCCATCGAAAGGCTACATCTTTACGAGTCAACTTAGTCAATGGACCTGCTATTTTAGAAAAATCCTTGATAAACCTGCGATAATAACCAGCCAATCCCAGAAAACTCTTAATCTCAGTCGGAGTCCTCGGAGAATTCCAATTCATTACCGCTTCTATCTTTGTCGGATCAACTTTTATACCCTCAGTACAGATCACATGACCCAAAAACTGTACTTCACGTAACCAAAATTCACACTTTGAAAATTTTGCAAATAGTTGCTCACGTTTTAACAAGTTCAAAACCAACCTCAGATGTTCAGCATGTTCACTCTCTGTTTTCGAATACACCAATATGTCGTCAATAAACACAATCACAAACTTATCTAAGAATGGACGACACACTCTATTCATTAGATCCATGAAGACTACTGGCGCATTCGTCAACCCAAACAGCATGACAAGAAATTCATAATGACCATACCTTGTTCTGAACGCTGTTTTCGGTATATCTGATTCAACAACACGAACCTGATGGTATCCGGATCGTAAGTCTATCTTAGAAAAGAATGAAGCACCCTGTAACTGATCGAACAAATCGTCTATTCGAGGTAACGGATACTTATTCTTCACAGTTCTTTTGTTTAATTCACGATAATCAATACACATACGCATTGACCCATCTTTCTTTTTAACAAACAATACCGGAGCACCCCACGGTGAAGAACTCGGTCGGATAAACCCACGATCTAATAACTCTTGAATCTGTGACATCATTTCATGGATTTCAGATGGCGCTAATCGATATGGAGCTTTTGCAACTGGAGTTATTCCATGAACCAACTCAATCTTATATTCGACTTCCCTTACCGGCGGCAGACCTGGTAACTCATTTGGGAACACTTCGGGAAATTCTGATACTACTGGAATATCGGCCACTGTTCTCTTTTCTTTCTTTGCATCAATCACATATGCAAGAAACGAATCACAACCCTTTGCCATCGACTTTTTCGCTTTCATCATGGTTATTAACGAAAAATTATACCCGCCCCGCTCCCCTCGGGCCACAACACGGGTTCCATCGATCGAACGAAAGGTAATCATTTTCCTATCGCACTTAATATTAGCCCTAAGCGAGCTCAGCCAATCCATTCCTAATACTACATCAAAGCTAGGAATAGGTAACACTAAACAAGTCACTGGGAAAGACTTCCCTTCGATCTCTATACAAACTCCAGACACATATGTTGTGACGGGTGTGGTCTTACCATCGGCTACTTCTACACTAACCGACTTGGGTAACACAGTAGCTGGTAAATTCAACTTAGCACAGAAATCTAGGGACATAAAACACCTATTGGCACCACAATCAAACAATACGCGAGCAGGTATTGAGTTGACTAGAAACATACCGGTGATCACTTCGTCGGTTGCCACGGCATTCTCAACCAACATCTGAAAAGCTCTAGCCTCTGCTGTTGGAGGGTTCTTCCTCTTTTGCCCACTCGAGGCAGTTGACCCTCCGGCTGATGCTGAACGCGCCCCTGACCCTGCCCTAGAACTACCACTCTTCGATGGATAACTAACTGCACGATGCCCTGGTTTATGACAACTCCAACACACACTATTCGGATACGGACATGCTGAAGACTCATGCCCAACCACGCCACATTTTAAGCATCTTCTTGTAGCCTCAGAACACTGACCACTATGAGAAGATCGACACGTGTGACACCAATTCCCTTTACCTGATCCAGATCCAGAACTACTCTGACCACTTTTACCCTTCGATTTAAACCCACTAGACTTCTTGGATTTAGATCCTGATTGACCAGATACTTGCCCACCTTGTTGTAGCACATTACCAAACATTCTGTTTCTGGCGGCCTGAACATCACTTTCTACCATCTTAGCCATCACAACCGCTTGAGACAACGACGTATCCGTTCTAACAAAAGTTCGGTACTCTGGCAAAATGATATTAACGAAATGTTGTATACGAGACGCTTCTTCTGGCACCCACTTTTGTACAAACATCAGTTTATCCATATACTTCTCTACTACCTCATCGATCGTCATTTGAGGTGTCATCTTCATTTCAAGAAACTCAGTCTTGATTTGGTTCATATCAAACGGATTACAGTACTGTTCACACACCTTCCCATGAAACTGCTCCCAAGTGATCATACTCACTTGTTCTATCGGTATACTGGAAATCAAGGAATCCCACCGAATCATAGCCCTACCTTTCAACATTCGACTAGCATATGTCACTTTCAGCTTGGGTTCACACTGACATGCTTCAAATACCCTTTCAATTTCTCGCAACCAATTGAGAGTTACAGTCGGATCAGTACTTCCAGAGAACTCAGAGGGTTTGCAATCACGGAAGTTCTTATAAGTACACTTTTTGGGTGGTTGCATGTAAGGTTGTTGAAACATTTGCATTTGGTACGGGTTCATCATCATGGGATTTTGGTAAGTAAAAGTGTTTTACGGTGGCATATAGTATTGGTTAGGTATTTGATTCTGAAACTGGTTCTGGTGCACATTGGGTATCGTTTGGGATTGCGCGGTTGGGAATCCAGGTGGTGTATCGTCATTTCCAAAATGCCTCGCTAATTCAAGCTCATTAATTTTGTCCTCAGCCTCTTTTAGATTACTTTCTAATTGAAGGATGTAACTACTCTGATCATCATCAGACTCAACACCCTCTTCTGGTACTCTGAATGTTTCGGGGTTGGATGGGCCAGTTGCGTTTCTATCAGCCATACATGTGCTACAAAACAGCTTACACAAAAGCTTAGTGGATAACAGTTAGTTCAATCACAACTAACACACGTATATCCTATTTTCACTTAGCCCCCACTCCCACAGACATGTTTGACTTGCCTCAGGGTTTGGGAACAAAGTACGCTCACGTATTTGCTGCCAAACCATGCTCTGATACCAACTTGTAACACCGGCCATTTTTTTTTTAATACACAGCGGAAGACTTTAATAATAAACACAATATAAGTCACGTCATTACATTAATCCGTGCAATTATGTTTAAGTTTACACAGCGGTGTTACGTTATTACAAAACATTATTTATACAAAAGTCTACATCAGAGTTGGGTTGTCAAACATGTCTTCTGAATCAATACCCATCCCATCTAGCAGTACCTAAACCTGCAAAGGGGGAAACATGTGGGGGATTAGTGCACCGCTAAGTGAATGGAATCTATCTAACAGATATAGCTTAAGCCACACACAAGCTATATACTAACAACAACACTTGCTAACTACCAACAAGCATACAATAAGACAATACGAGGATCGGCGGCTTGTACGAGCACACGACTCTCAGCTGATCGGGCCTGAGTCTACCGATAGTCCCTGCTACTCAATTCACAGTATAGTTATCCAGATGCAGGGGATGCATCATTCACACTATACTCCACGATCAGTAGCCTATGGACCTAACCTCCCCTAGGCACGATTGACCTCATACAGACTCTAACCTCTCCTAAGCACGGTCTCGAGTCCCCAGTCTCCCTAGGCCCGACTGGTGCCATTCACACAGTGTACACATAATTCACATACAACATCAGGCAAACTATATTATTCTATCATGACAATTCCTACACTATGCATGGTAAAAGAGTCGACCACAGTAGCATGAAATGCTACTTAAACTCTATCCGTAGATAGACCCACTCACCAATTACCAGCAACTGCTCAGTTATTATTTCTGAGCTTCCTCCTTGTCCTTATCTCCTGAGAACAGCAAAAACCAAGTTAGAATAGTGTTCCCATCAAGATCAGACACACTGACAGCGAATTATAGCAAATTAGTAAAAAAAATGCGTCCGCTAAAATTTTCATGCTTAACACTTGTGCACTTTCAAAATTTACATCCTGAACACCAAAATACAAACGGGCAGCATAACGGCTAGAAAAAGGCACTTTGGTAAAACATTCTGCCCTGGACACACAGTCGGTCGACTGTCTCCTCAATCGGTCGACTGTCTCCTCAATCGGTCGACTGTAGACACAACCGGTCGACTGACTTTCCCAATCGGTCGACTTATTTGGTATCACCACAATCGGACGAAAGTCGAACTCAGTCGGTCGGTTCACTAGCCAGTCGGTCGACTGTCGACCGACAGTCGGCCGACTGTGTTCATCATCTGCAGATTCTGAACACAACCTACGGATATCAAGCTAAATTCACCAAAACTCGATCTAGAGCTCGTTTTCGACACCAAAACTTACCACAACTCAAATACTACATGTTATAGACTATAAACCCACAAAGTTTTTGACCATAACAACATCAAATCCATGGATTTTGACACAAAATCAAGCTTTTGAACAAATACACTTAAAAACACCATTTTAATACTAAATTGATCATGAAAGCTCATGATTCATACCTTAAAAGAATCAGTGGAGTGTAAAGAACGTGATTTCAAGACCAATTCGAGCTCAAGATCAACAATGGAGAATTAGGGTTTGGTTAGGTGGGAGGGATGAAGGTACGGGTGTGTTTGGGAAAATTCTAAAAATGGAAAGAAGAAGGCAGTACACTAGTCAATTAAGGCTGCTATTTTCCCCACCTCACAATACACGGGTATTTACCCGTTATCTGATATCTTTCGCACAAGATTAGGTAACCCAAACGAGGTCCAAATAAAATAAATAAACCTGTTCTGGGACCCTTGTCACAAACTGGTCACAACACAATTATAATAAAACACTAATAAAATAATTAAAATAATAAGCACTTAAGACTAAGCACAAACCCTAAGGGCAAAATAGTCCACTTACAACTAGCCCGGGTTTCAGTCTCTTCTACAGTTTTCGGCTTGACTTAGAAGTGATTAATCTCTAAAACATTAAAGATTACATAATCTTTGCGGAGTATTTCGCTAATGTAATCGATACTTCATTATTTATTCTTATTCCTCGGTGAAGGATGTTGGTGCTCGTGGAATTCTTATGAACCTTACAAGGAACAGATGGTGTTTTCTGGAAAGTTTCGAGTATATCTAAAATGAAAATGTAAAATCAATTATGTAATTGAATAATACACTTGGTTTATTATGAAATGGAATTCATTGAGTTGAAACAGAGATTGTAGTTAACGAAGGTTAAGTTGTTAACGAAGGATATACATCATAGCATATTAGTAATATGAATTTAACCGAGTAATATCTACCCTTTTTCAATTCATACATAATAGCTTAGTACGAAATGATTTATTATGGTTTAAAAATTTATATATATAAGATATATATATAAATTCTTCAGAGGGAATGAGTTAATATTTAATAACTCGTTGATACAATATACACGTTATTGATTCGTAATGATGTCCACGGTGATTCTTGAACTGGCGGAGCTTGTGATGTTAGAGGTGCTGCTGATTCTGATGATGTTGAAAACACTGACTGTGCTGGTGAGGCTAAGGGTACTGTTGATGCTGTTGGTAAAACAAGTCTAGCTTGTACCTTACGCACCATTCTTGTCAGGGTTTCTACTCTTCCTTCTATCATTTTGGTTCACTCATCTGATTTATGGTTAGGGCTAGAATAGATAATCTCTAAGATTATAGATTATATAATCGCCGTAGGATATTTCTCCGATGAAGTTATGAATCCATACTTCATCGTTTGTTGTTGTTGATACTCCTTGGTATCCATGGTGCGTATGATGTTGATATCCGAAGTACAGATTATGATGTTGAGGCGTGTGATGCGGATGTGATTGTTGGTGGTGGTAATGATATTGTTGGTGTTGATGATGGTGGTACTGGTTATGCTGCTGGTGCTGCTGCTGGTGTTCGTAACCCTTGCACCATATTCTCCAAAGCCACTACCCGAGCACGAAGCTCGTTGACTTCTTCTATTATACTGGGATGATCGGTGGTTCGGATGATCGGATAAATAAGATTTATAATATGGGATAGTATATAATCGTGATGAGATACTGTGGAAATGAGACAGAAAATAGTATTACGAATAGGTTCGCCGGTAAGTGCTTCAGGTTCTTCGCCAAGAGGGGAATGTGGTGGATGGAAAGGATCGCCTTTCTCATGTCTCCAATGATTAAGTAGGCTACGAACCTATCCCCAATTCATCCAGAATAGATGATGGCTAATCGGTTGATCCATTCCGGTTACGCTGCTTTCGGAGCTCGAGTGGAAATCCATATCGGAATAGCTGTCGGAATCTAAGGAATTTGAACTAGATACAGGATCCATTTCGTGTAATCAAGGAAAAGATTTTTGGAATGAAATAGATTATAGGACTAATTTGGTACTCCTTAATACATAGTTTACATATGTATTTATAATACCAGAATCCCATAAGTTACGGAGGATTTTACGGAAGATGTCAGACAAAGTTTACTGTAATAAATATGCCAAGATATGAAATTTGTCTATACACTATCTATGCAATCAATGCAGTAAGACGCGTTTAGACTAAGAATGATAAGCAGGTAATTTCCGACAAGAAGTGATAAGCAAAACTTTTGACATGCAGACACAGTCGAAGTCCAGACTTACTAATGCATCCTAACAACTATCAGTTAGACACACTCATGTAAGACCTGGTTCGCTAAGACCAACGCTCTGATACCAACTGTGACGATCGCTCCAAATCCGTATGGACGAACACGTCATTCATCGATTTCATTGCGAGGTATTTGACCTCTATATGATACGTTTTGTAAACATTGCATTCTTTTGAAAAGGCACACCATAAATGAATATTTAAATCAAAGGTTTTCGACATCTGATGATTTCTACATATAGACAATCATCGTAAATAATAGTTTACAATAATACTTTCGTTGACAATGCAGTCAAAATAAGATACATGGTGATGATTTGGTGAATGCAACGTTTTCTTGAAAAATATGTCATGTAAGACTCCATGCACATAGCTTGCCTAACATATAAGCAAACAACGGAAGACTTCTAGGAAACATGAGAATAAACATGCTAACAAGTGTCAACACAAAGGTTGGTGAGTTCATAGTTTTAGTGTTGCACATAATCTGTATATAAAGGTGGATCACAAGATTTCAGTTGTTTCATCCATAAACGTTTATCAAAATATTCTACAAGATTGAGCACCCTGTTAACTAAACTTTAACGTTTTAATAAGTACCCCTATTTTAACATACATGCAACCAACATGTACAATACACGCAAACTAACGTGTACTAACCTCAAATAGCATACGTCTGTTTTATAGTTCAGGCTAGGGTTTCTATACCTGGAACAGACGGGGATGTCAAGCCCTATGGATCCATATACAACTACTCGCGCCCACCAGTTCTTATAACCGGCAGTTACTAGTTACCAAAGCTAAGGGATTTTCGGTTCAAACTCAGTGTAGAATTAAGTATGTACTTGTGTCCATTGATTTTAAAATAAAATGCATGTATTGTCAGCCCAAAAATATATATTGCAAAAGCAATTAAAAAGGGAGCAAATGAAACTCACCTTAGCAGCATATAAAGTCGTTCACCAAAATGTGACTGAAACTCGGATTACCAAATAACCGTAGATCTCAACGTATCAATATTGTGATTCAATATTGCAGGAAAGTACGTAGACGCAACAGAGATGATAAACACTATGTTTGACTTGCGAACAATACCCATGAACATTACCCATAACCTCCAAAGCTATAACCCATAATTTTCCTTAGCTCTATCCCGCTCATAAAATCCGTTTTGAAAATCACCCGAGCATACTTCCGTCGTAGTATTTTATGTATACTACTAATACTTAATTTGAATATTGCACTAGAATTATTACGGAATAAAAATATATGAAATAAATATATATGTACATATATGTGTGTGTTTCTGCAATCGATCGATCGATATATATAATTAAAAAATAATATTATAATAATAAAAGGAATCAAACGTGTTTAATTATAATAATATAATAATATAATAAAGTAATAAAATAATAATATAATAATAAAAGGAATCGTACGTTTATAATTATAATAATATAATAATATAATAAAGTAATAATATAATAATAATATAATAATATAATAATATAATAAAGTAGAATATAATAATATAATAATAAAATCGAATATTTTAAAAGTCGTATTTTTAAAATACTCCAGGGGTATTTTATGTAACTTATAATTAATAATTTCAATCATGTCACTTTCATGTGAATAGTAAATTAATTAATTTCGTTTCATTTACTATTCATATGAATAATAAATGAATTAATTTTGATTCAACTATTTAAGCTACACGTTATTGTGCGTTGTGCTTTACAAATTGTACATTTTTAATTTAACTTCGTTTCTTAAAAAAAATTACAAAAATTATATCATAAAAATAAAACGACTTAATACGTAAAATTTTTAATTTGAAAAGCATCGTTTAATAGTAAATTTTTATCATTTCATATATAAATATTATTCGCATGATTCCGTATATATTGAAAACTCTTATGTTTATATAATACATGTTATGACGTTCGTGAATCGTCGGACAAACAGGGTAATTGAATAGTTCAAGAATTTTGAGATTCAGTTTTATAGACTTTTTTTAGCGTGTCGGAAACGTTAAAGATTAAGTTTAAATTTGGTCAGAAATTTCCGGGTCATCACAGTTTGAAACCGTTTAAATCAGCACCAAGTCTAATAAAACCAAATCGAATTTGAAAATGATTTTCGGATCGAGCAAAACCGAACCCAAAATCGAAACCGATTCGAATTTGATTTTTCTGTTCGATTTTTGGTTTTGACAATTCAAAATTTGGTTAACCGAAAATCGAAATTTATAAAATATTAAATAAATATATCAAGTTAGTTATATTATTGTATACATGTACGATATATGATTTGTATGTATATCATAACTTTTCAAGTCAATCATGTTTACTTGCATTTTAAATCCTATTTGAATCTTTAATTTCATATATTTTCTAATTTCTTTCACTCAGCATTTTTAAAACCGTAAACAATATTCCAAGTTGACTTTCTGTTGCAAGTCAATATATGTGTATGTATGTCGAATCTATAAAATTTATGAACAACTTCCTTTATAACATTTTATTATTATAAAGTATCCACTATGACTTAAAAAAAGATAGTTTTAGTTTTTTCAATTGATTGTCGAGTTTGTTTATTTTTTTTGTTAATATAATATGTAGTGTATTGTAATGTAATATATTATAAGCTTATTATGCTTTGTATATTTGTAATTTTGAAATCATATCAGTTCACGTCGTGGGGGAAAAGTAATAAAATTGATTTGGAAGTCGAATTTGGTTTTAAACCAAACGAACCGAATTCAAATTCGTTTTTGATTCGGTTTCGGGTTTGATTTTTATATTTGAATTCGGTTTCGGTTCAGTTCGGTTTCGATTTTGATTTTTGAAGTTTAAAAACCAAGGAAACCGAACCAATTAAACCGTAAAATCGAAAACTGAACCAATGAACACACTAACCTTTAGGGCTATGATTAGAAAACACATTAAGTAATATATTAGTACGTTAATATTCAAGTCATCAGTTTTAGTTATATCCAGGTTAAATGAAGAAATAACAAAAATAAAAAAATAATAATAACAACTTTGATGGTCATTTTTCTCTGTTAAATTTATTCTTGAATTACAAAAACTAACCATATTGAATACTACGTAGCTTTATCTACAATGAATTGTGATAAATCTATCTTAATTAATATACATATCGTATCGTATGCGTACAAGATTATATTATATGCATGTTTATAAAAGTGGTGAAATTCACCACTCATTCATTATATTTAAGTTAGGTTGAATTCAAGTCAAGTCACGGTTTTTTGTCATTGGCAGATCATGTGCAAAATATGTATGTACAATGAAGACACTGTACTGGAGATCCTGTTCCATGTGGCTAACATGATTTGGATATTTACATTTCATCAACCACATTTGAAGTATTCACAAGTGAAGGTGCCAGAAAAATGTCGTTTAGTTTACTTTTTTAATTGTATTAGAATAAGAATTTTTGTTATTGCAAAATTTAAATTTAGCTTGATTGCTTTTCCATTTCCCATTTGAAATGCTAGACCGGACGTTCCTTCACTTCATTTCAACATTTCACTCAATATCCCACTCAACGTTTTTTAACTAATAAGTATTCCCTAACAAATGTCTGAAAATTATTTTTTTTTCTCCTTAAACACCGTCACACCGACACTCTTCATGCTCTTAGTCAGCACGATTTGGTTTATTTTGTGATTTTGTCAATCGGGTAATAGTATTGCATGCATATATTTTATATTTCCTCATTCCAAATCAAAGTATACATTTTAGTAATTTGTGTTGTCTTATTATAGTACTCCGTATTTGATTGATTGACGAAGTGTGTAATTAGTGGTTAATCTTAACAAACAAAACCAACAAATTAAAAGGACAAAATGGTTGTAGAATTATATGTTTTTAGTCCATAAAAATCATGTGAACGATAGAAAAATGAGAACTTGTAATGACAAAATTGTTCACACAAATATATGGATGCTTTACGATAAACCAGATGAAGAATTTGAGATAAAAATGTACAGTATTACCCGGAGTATTAAAAATACAATATTATAAAAGTAAAGTAATACTCAGTACTACGCTTATCTTAGTATCTTATTAAAAATCTAATTTGATAATATCATAAATAAGCTATTTCCTTTGTTAAAAAAAATTAAAAGAAAAAATTAGAGAACATCTAGATAATGTCATTAAACAATTAAAAAAAAAGATTTATTAGATTATTAAATAAAAAGCTTGAACGTATATTCGGTACATACAAACAAGTTGATTTTGTTTCTACGGATAACATTAGAACTTTTAGAAGTTATCTAGAATTGCAACTATATCCGACTATTCAATTGTATTTTCAATTTTAAACTGATTGGTTAGTTATATGATTAAAAATATGTGTGATTGTTTATTATTTGTTTTATATATGTTAATAATATTAACATATTAATTGTATAATATATTAAACATTATGTACAACCTTATAATAAAATATACTCATGATCATATGTACAATATTTGAATCATTATGTAAAACCTTATGGTAAAAAACACTCCCATGACTATATGTACAAAATTTGAAGCATTATGTAAAACCTTATGATAAAGAGAGATGATACTCACACACTCAATATTGATTCATACACACTTAATTGACTATTATGTCCTTACTTACAATAATAGAGGTTCAAGTCCCAAGATAAATTTAAGGATATAATTGTAAATTTTATGGTAAAAAGTGTGTATGGATTAAAAACTGGTGTGTGAGTATCACCTCCCTATGATAAAACAGACCCATGACCATATGTACAAACTTTAAAATAAATTGTACAATCTTTTACAGAACAACCCATGAGCACATTTACAAACTTTGAAAAATATTGTAAAACCTTCATATAATAATTTAATTTTTAAAAAAATTGTAATAGGCATTATTATTACTAATAATTATTATTCAAAATATAAATACTCAATTTTTAAGTAAACTTTATTATTACTATTTATAATAATAATAATAATAATAATAATAATAATAATAATAATAATAATAATAATAATTATCTATAATTTCTATTAATATTATTATATTATTCAAATATGGGTTCTCTTTACGAGATTAATTACGTTATATATGTATGTGAAATATATATATATCAATAAAAGATTGTAATGTAGGCTTTTATGACAAAGAAAATAGTAATTGTGATGAAAATTGGAAGAGAGTGGTGGGAGAATGAATTTAGTTCATTTATTTTGACCAAGTTAAGTATATCAATATGTTTGTAAAAACAACGACAAGTTTCTTAGTCGTAATCCGTGGTTCCACGGGTCATTAAACTAAATGACTTTAGCATTTACATTGACTTAATACCTAATATATATCATTAAACTGTTTTTTTTAAACAAACCCTTGATTTCACGGGTCATTTCACTAGTTTATTTATATTATTTAAAATCAAGTGTTATTAACTTTAGGTTTTAGATTTTAAATTTGTATCATGATTTGTCATAGATCATAGATGCACATGGTGACCCTCAAATCATGGGGGACCAAGTATTGTATAGGCAGGTCAGGCCAAGTTTCAACTTAACTTGCATATTAATTAAATTGTTAATCGGTCGGTTTTACCATTTTTACGTCGACATATTCTCTTAAGTACGTTAGCATTTTTGAAATATATAGTTACATATCAATACCTTTAACAAAGAGTGTCTTTTCTTTTAACTAGAGGCATAATATCTGTTATGTTAGTTATACACATATATAGGTGTTAGAATAAACGACTTATAGTAAAGTACTTCCTCTGTCTTATTTCAATAGTCCACTTTTTTTTTTCAAAATCTTTTGTCTTAAACTTTGACTTGAAATTTTTTTATTTGTGTTATATATTATTCGATGAAATTTATATGAATGAATTAATGTTCAAATGTGTTTTCATTGGTATAACTTTCATCAAATAATATATAACACAAATAAAGTTATTTTAGGTCAAAGTTGAGCAAAAAAGACATTAAAAGTCAAAACTAGACTATTGGAATGAGACGGATGGAGTAATATTTTTATCTCTGATATATCGTGAAACAAAACAACTCTAAAAGTTAGCCCCTAATATATCGATTGTATCTCTTCTGCAAACTTTAATCATCGATCATTATAACAATTTCAAATCCTTATAATATCATTGATCATTATCAGTGGCGATTCCAGAATGCAAACTCAATAGGTTCTTAAATTTTTTGTCAAAACTAATTATATTTTAATGGTATTTTAGTGATTATTTACTTTCAAAAAACTACAAGTTCGAAAAATATATTGTGTCCGTTTAGTTAAATATAGTAGTGTCATATACATTTAAAAGAAAAAACTATAAAATTGGAAAAGATATGAGGTCCTTCAGTTAAATTTAATGGTGTCCTATACAATTTACAGAGTATTTTCTATTAAAAATTTTAGAACTAGGGGTGTCCCGTGACCCCACGGTCGCCACTGATCATTATACAAATTCATCAATTAAAATTTAATATATCCAGATTTAAATTCATATTGTTTATGTTCATGTTGTTGTAGTATTGTTTATGTTTATAGTCACGTCAAATACTTTTCCTCACAAATGTCTTAACGATGTCACAATTTCTTAGTTCACTGATTTAGTGTATTATAAACTAAGATTTTATTATTAACTCTCCTAACAAAATGTTAGTTCAAAATTTTACATATGCGAGCACTTATATTTTTTTTGAAATGAAAAGTCCTCATAGATTTCACTCGTTCTGAGGATTCAATTATGTCACAATTTTATATATATATATATATATATATATATATATATATATATATATATATATATATATATATATATATATATATATATATATATATATATATATATATATATGGATGGACTGTTTTATTACTATGACATGGACGTGAGGATACTAATTATGTCATTTTTGCCATTTTATTTTTTCCCTTTCATTACAACTAGTTCCGGATCGGTCCGCGCGATGCGGTGGGGCCTTTCGGGTGGCATACTCATATTTCACGTAGCGTTATGAATTGCGTTGTTGTGGATGTGTTTGGATACATGTTGGTAGTACCTAATATACTTAATGGCTTGTGCGTTTTTAACGCCGAGAGAATCGTGTAAAAAAGTGGGGCGAACCATCAATATGATGTAGTTAGTTTGGTTGTTTATTATGCGTGTATATATGTACGAAAAATACCCCAAATATTTAGTGTTTTTTTAAAAAAACGTCCGTTTCGCGTATAAGTAGTTGCGTTGTGTTCGTAAAGTTATTTCGAGTTGAACGGTGACATCGAAAAAATGTAACTCGCGGCGAACGAGTAGATACGGTCCGTCAAAAATTTGGATAGAGTTTGTTTAAGTTTTTTAAATAAAATAATAAAGTTAACCCTGAAAAGTTGTCAAATGTATCATTGTTTGGGGGGAGTTTTGTAATTTTGTTTGTTTTGTCGTTTAAAAAATGTGTGGAGTTTAAAACGACACAAAACACCACGTGTTTTGGTATACAAAGGGTTAATTCCCTTCGCTCACTTTACATTCCCATTCTACAACTTGCTATCTTCACGGAACACCATTGTCAGCTGCAACAAACTTCCATCCGCCATTGTCACTCCTTGTATCGTCGTTGGACAAACACTCACCGGACCAGTTACTGTGGATAGTGGCGAATTCAGGATGTAAATTCAATGGGGGCCTTAAATTTTTCCCCAAAATGAATTAGTATATATATGTTAAGGGTAATTTAGTGATTGTTTACCTCAAAAAAACTATATTTTTAAAAATTATATGAGGTCATTTGGTTGAATTTAGTGATGTCACTGTGTCATTTACGTAATAAATTTTGTAATTTTTTTTTTTTAAATAATGGGGTCCTATGAACCCACACACTAAAGGGTGGAGTACCGAGTGACTGTGGATCATCTTCGTCACGCTTCCAGCCCTAATTTGAAAGCAGCTTCGATGAACAAAAACCTCAAAACACTAACACTATTATCAATCGCTTATCGCATAATCGAAGGACTGTTTGTTAATAAACAACATCATTTCTGTTTCAATTTCTTGATTTGCTCGCTCCAATTATCGGTCTTACGGTTAGCGAGCTCAATAAATATACTTTTCAAGAAATGATTAAAAGGGATAGAATAAGAATTGGGGTTAGCAATTTGAATTTTGATTTAAAAGTTCTTAGAGAAATCAATTCATGTATGATGTGAGCTTGAAAGGTAGATATGAAGGTTGATTGATAATGATTCTAGAGTTTGAAAACGAAAATAATAAAAGTGAGAAAAGAGAAGAAAAGTGATGAAATTACAGTCGTGTGATACATGTATTATTAACGGAATTTTGTTGACAACCGTTAGTGTTAGAACTATCAGAGTAACAAGCTAGTGACATTAGAAGGACGATTTACATCAAACAATTAATGGGTTTAATCCCATATGTAAATATTGTACATATCACATAGAAATCATCCATGTGATTTTGTCCAGAAAAAATATTGAATTTATTACATTTTTTTTTTTTTTGCATTTCTCATGTTTCATATCTTCGATTTTGACATTCGTCGAACGAACTCTTCGTGTTTTGTATCTAAGCATTAATCACCACATGAAGAATCTGTTTATCGTTACCATGATATGACAATATCGGTTACATTTATTAAATCAAATGAGTTGCTTTCATATCCTTTTGAAGACGTCAATGTCTCATTTCTTTTCTTGCCACAATAAAAGAAGGGAAATAATTACATGCACGTAACTTATAAAAACTTAAATATGTTGTATTCAAATAATAAACATTACAATCAAATGTAACTTGTCATTCATGAAAAGCCCCTAGGCCATTATATTATATTATATTATATTATATATTATATTATATTATATTATTATACCTATATATTAAAATTATACCTATATATTAAAATCTGTGGCAAAAATCTGTGGCAAACTTCGTCGTTTCAGTTTTAGCGAATTGTCGTTTTGAGTTTGCGTTCACAATACAAACGGTCCCTCAACTTCGACTCAATTTACACAACGGCCCCTCAAGTTTACACTTTTTCAGGGGTAGAAAGCGTAAATATATAATTTTATTAAAATAAAAGAAACTAATTCCACCCGATTTTTAACGGGCTCTATCTTCTCGCTCGGTGCGAGTTAAATTTTTTCGAACCCACCGTTCAACTCGAAAAAACTATTTGAACCCAATGGGACTAGCTATACGCGAAACGGACATCGTTAAGAAAACACTAGATAACGGGCCCTATATTCTCGCTCGGTGCGAGTTAAATTTTTCCGAGACCACCGTTTAACTCGAAATAATTTTACGAACACAACATGAGTAACTATACACGAAACAGACATCGTTAAAAAAACACTAAATATTTCGGGCTATATTACATACATATACATACACGTTCAACAAACAACCCAACGTACTATATATATTAGGTACCAAACAACGTATATCCAAATTCGACCGCTCGTCGAATACAACTGCAGCAACGCGCGGTCGAATTTTTTTCTAGTTTATATTATAACTGCGACTGGTTAATGCTTTTAAACCTAAGATTTTATTATAATAATTATAATTATAATTATATTATTAGTGCAGAGTCACTATAAGAAAATCAAAATTTTTTCACACGCCGACAGGACGAAGCTGCTTGTTGACGAAGATACCTATCAATATTTATTAATATTATTTTCGAACGACATGTTCAAAAAAGTCATCCGGAAAAGGTCATCAGCTCTTGACCAGAAAAGTCAATGTGGGTCCCACTGTCGTTTGAAAAAGATGCTAAGGTTGCATGAGTTTTTTGGGATGACATATCCTGTACGACTTGTCATTCGTAGAACCTTATATGGACGATTTATTGCCCGGTTTAGGCGTCCTAAAAGGATCAGTTTCTTGTAGGGATGGCAATGGATACCCGATCCAGTAGATATCCATCCGATCCACCCGATTATTCGTGGATATGGACAATCTAAATGGATATGGATATGGATATGGACGAAAAAATTTCATCCATGGATGAACCCGCTTCCACCCGAAATAACTAAATATATAAATTTATCACTTAAATTAGTATCATTTATGTAGTGATATTTCATTAATTATATTCATATTCATCTTTCGTTATATTTTCTCTAAAAATATAACTTTATTCTTATATTTTGTTTTGTTTAATTTAAATGTATTTATCGTACTTTGGTGGTTTAAATGTGATTCCATGTAACTAAAAGTAAGCAACTTACATGTCGATATCTTTACACATTTAATAGGCTATTTATTGAATATTTGTTATATATAGATTAGTAAAAATGTGACTTTCAGTCGCATAAACTATTAAAAAATATTACTTTTGATCGTATATAATGAACCACCGCTTATAATTGTTAAAAATAAGATAAATTTAAACGGATATGGATAATTATCCATTAACCCGCTTCACCCGACGGATATGGATATGGATGGATGAAAACTAAAAAAATAAATGGATATGGATATGGATACGGCCATATCCGATCCATTGCCATCTCTAGTTTCTTGTAATGAGTATTACTTATTACGGAAAATTAATTGTGCTTGAAGGATCTTATTAATGTCGTACTTTCTTCACGGAGCTAGGTTATTCGTTAGAAGTTTGATCATTGGTTAGCAAACGAAGTCAAAATTGCTAGTAGATTATCAAATCTATTCATATATATTGTTTACGTTGCAGTTGTACTCTTTGATATACAGTTCTCTCTCTCTCTCTCTCTCTATATATATATATATATATATATATATATATATATATATATATATATATATATATATATATATATATATATATATATATATATATGTGTGTGTGTGTGTGTGTGTGTGTGTGTGTGTGTTTTTCGGGAGAAAAATTAAATATGGTCTAAAATTAAATATGGTCTTATATATAGGATGAAAACTCTGGGGCATTTTTAGTTATTATTGTACTCTATAGGGAGTATTATGTAATGTTTGTTTTTCATTATACATATTATTATGTCTTATGTCTGTACTTACATACACGACTGTAGATAATTTTTTTTCTTTTCTGAAGACATAAAATAATGTGTTATTTTGTATGTAAACTCACAGACCATTTGTATGATTCACAATAATGTTATGAGTAATATATAATCGATATCTAGATCACGGATCTATATTTTTAGTTTGTACATTACCACAAACTTTATTGCACAAATTTAATAAATATATAATCGATATCTAGATCACGGATCTATATTTTTAGTTTGTACATTACCACAAAATTAAATTTAATAAATTGTGCACATGTCAAATTATACTTGTCAAGTCTTTATTTCTTAAAAGCAAATTCATAGATCCAATACGATTTTTCAGTGAATATATATACAAATACACAAATGTTCATTTCTTAACATGAATTCATAACTTCTTCTTAGTTGAGAGAATTACCTTGATACAGCTAGAATAATAACCATTTTAATTTATCAAGTATATTTTTAAACATTGGTAATTGTAAATGTCATCAGTTTCATACCATTATTTGCAACTAGTGTGATAAATCATAGACTCTAACTTTTACACACACACACACACACACACACACATATATATATATATATATATATATATATATATATATATATATATATATATATATATATATATATATATATATAACTTTTATACACACACAGATATATATATATATATATATATATATATATATATATATATATATATATAACTCTATTTATTACTCCATCTAAATATTTATACTACTATCATTTTTTATGACGTCTCAAATTAATTGTATACTTTTATAGAAGAAACTGATGATACAAAATTCTTTTATCCCTTGACGTATGAATGTAAGTTAAAATGATTGTTTTTGCTAAAAAATTTAAGCTGCAAAAAGTATAAGATAATAAATTAGGACTTCGTGTAAGTGTGTTACTAAAGTTGGTAAGTTGAATGTGTGTTATCTTAGCATGTCATACCATCTTATAGTAAGCGTTTGGACAAATGAATACATACGTTATTTGTAATTATTCCTTAAAGGTGTATTCACCATTATAAACATATGTGTTTTTTGCAATTACATAAAGAACGCATAGATATGGCTGCGGTACCAGAGTATGTAACATAGTATGAAAGTTTAACTTTGGATCCGCAAATCACGCTGATGTTGGTGAGTCTAAAAGTAAAAAATCCGCATATCCAAAACATCTTGAAGAATGTTCAGATTCAACTCATATTGGATATTACATCGTGTATTATTGTGTGAAATAACAATCTTACAATGATGTAATTTTATCTTTTGTTCAAGTTGTCCTATTACAATTTACATAAAGTTTCACATGTAGTTTTATTTCTAACTGTATGCGTTTTTTTAGTGTCAAAGAGCAAGTGTGGAGCAAGTACAAGAAAGTTGGTGAGAATAACTATGTACAATGATTATTGCATTGTATTGTATTCATTGATAACATTTACGATACTAATATTATCGATACATTTGCTTCCAATACAAATATTGTTAATAATGAAGTGTTTCTTTATTGTAAATATATCATACAACTAATCAGTATCGATAATAATGCTTTCCAATACTATTTTTTATAGCTGTTTATCCAAGCCGAATCCTAAAAAGGTAAACAACGAGAGGGTAAGCTAACGCTTAGTGAATGCAATAATTATACATATACATATATAATACACCTACTTGCAAGCACTTATGTAACACCCCAGCTTAACAAGACCACAATATTGTCCGCTTTGCCCGCAGGCGCACGGCTTTTTTCTTGGCGACCACACACGAGAAGCACTTTCCCAGGAGGTCACCCATCCTGGTAGTGCTCTCGCCCGAGCACGCTTAACCATAACGTACTCGCACTTTTACTCAGCCTGTGATCCCAAAACGCGTTGTGTCATTTAAGCGTGGGTATTACCTTATAATCCCATGATCACTCATGTCCATGGGCGATGTGGGATTTGCCTAGGGTATTACATTCACCCCCCCTTAGGGACTCATCGTCCTCGATGAGGTTTGCCCCACCACCCCCAACGGCACATGAGTGGCTCTGATACCATTCTGTAACACCCCAGCTTAACATGACCACAATATTGTCCGCTTTGCCCGCAGGCGCACGGCTTTTTCTTGGCGACCACACACGAGAAGCACTTTCCCAGGAGGTCACCCATCCTGGTAGTGCTCTCGCCCGAGCACGCTTAACCACAACGTACTCGCACTTCTACTCAGCCTGTGATCCCAAAACGCGTTGTGTCATTTAAGCGTGAGTATTACCTTATAATCCCATGATCACTCATCCTGGGAAAGTGCTTCTCGTGTGTGGTCGCCAAGAAAAAGCCGTGTGCCTGCGGGCAAAGCGGACAATATTGTGGTCATGTTAAGCTGGGGTGTTACAGAATGGTATCAGAGCCACTCATGTGCCGTTGGGGGTGGTGGGGCAAACCTCATCGAGGACGATGAGTCCCTAAGGGGGGGTGAATGTAATACCCTAGGCAAATCCCACATCGCCCATGGACATGAGTGATCATGGGATTATAAGGTAATACTCACGCTTAAATGACACAACGCGTTTTGGGATCACAGGCTGAGTAGAAGTGCGAGTACGTTGTGGTTAAGCGTGCTCGGGCGAGAGCACTACCAGGATGGGTGACCTCCTGGGAAAGTGCTTCTCGTGTGTGGTCGTCAAGAAAAAGCCGTGCGCCTGCGGGCAAAGCGGACAATATTGTGGTCATGTTAAGCTGGGGTGTTACAACTTATACAAATACCTCATACACGCTAGCAATTTACATAGCATACCATCGCAAGTATAACTCCAAACCCCTCAAGATCACAAGCTAGCACAACAATAGCTTATATATATATCCCGAATAATATAATATACTACAACACAACGTGTAATTATGGTTAACCAATAACACAAGGAAATGGTACTTCGAATTTCCCATCGGAGTTCATAACAACCGTTAGTGTACAACGAAATATATCACTAACCCCTAAGCGACACGGACAATGAAATATCCGTTCAAGCAATCGTTAGTGTACAACGAAATATATCAGTAACTCTTGGGCAATTTGGACAACGAAATATCCAACGTTAGTGTACAACGAAATATATCACTAACTCTCGGTGGTATAGACACGTATACCCGGCCCCATCCCCCGCCCTACAAATAGATACATTATATACACACATGTATAATCATTCCACTCACCTTACGCCTTCAGTGAATCGATAAACCAAGCTTGAAACTTCAAGGTAACACACCTATTACAATGTACACATAATCAACACCCATTCAAGTTGGTCAAACTCGCAACACTCACCATCACTAGGTCGTTCTGACCCATTTGGACACTTAACCCTAAAATTGGGTCAACTCACACCCAAAACCCTAATATTAGCCAAGGTAGGTTTAAAACGCATTTCGACACTAAGTTTATGCATTAATCAAAAACATTAACCAACTTAGGTCCATTTTGACCCATTTGACCAATTAAAGTCAACACACCCATTTCGGGTCATCCACTAACCCACTTAACATCCATTTACATATATATAAGTGTGCTAGTAATTTCACTAACCAATTTAGGCTCACAAACATAAATTGATACTTTGAAAACCCTAGTTAATCATTTTTGAGTCTACATGACCCAAATTCACCTTAAACCCCCAAGTCACTAGCAAAATGGGTTTTATGTGAAACCCTAACCCAAACCCTAACCCTTAATACAATTAAAGTAAGAAATTAGGTTTTATAACTTACCAACACAATCACCACGTAGCTATAGGGAAGATGAACGACTTTAGAACTCGCACTAAGACCCGATTCAACCTCCTTCTTCCTTTAATGGAGCTCTCTCACTCTAGAACTTCCTCTCTCTCTAGGATTTAATGGAAAGTGATAAGGTAGATGGAAATGGAGTAAATGAGACTCCAACAACTGATCCCAAGACTTAAAGTCGGGTCCCATGTGAATTTACCAAAAAGCCCTTAAAATATCTCATTTAAAAGTAAGAGATGAGCTGTCAGCCCGTAATGACGCGGTGCGCCATAATTCGGCGCGGCGCGCAGATAGTCTGGGCAGAATTATTTTCTCTTTTTAAAATATACAAAGAAAACCCCACAACTTGAATAACTTAATTTCACATATGTACAATGAAATATTTGGGTCTTACAGCTGTCGTGCAACGCATGAGCTCATAAATATAGTATATAATATAACTATGATTATTACTCCGTCCATTCTTAAATATTATTTACTATTATTTTTTAAGACGTCTCAAATTAATTACACTTTTATAGATGAAACTAATGAGGCAAAAATCTTTTATCCCTTGACGTATGAATGTAAGATAAAATGATTGATTTTACTAAAAAAATTAACTTAGGAGTATATTTTTTTAAACAATATGTTTTCAAGCCATCGATAACAAACTTGAACCGATGGAGTATATATATATATATATATATATATATATATATATATATATATATATATATATATATATATATATATATATATATATATATATATATAGGGTCATAATCAAGAGGGAAGCACCTTTTTGGGGGGAAGCAAATTAATTTTTTTTTTATTTTTCGTTTTTTGAAAAAACTTTGTTCACGAACATTATAGATTAGATGAAAATATGAACATTTAAAAAAGATACTTTGTGATGAATGTCATTATTTTGGCGAAAAAACGCTCGAAGAAAAAAATAAAAACATTCAATGCAATGAATGTTTTGCTGCTGAGTTTATTTGCATCGTTTTATTTTCATCTTGTGTGAAGTGTTTTTTTCGAATTTAGCCCGATTTAGAGTTTAGGGTTTAGGGTTTTGGATTTTCGGGTTTACTCTGTAAACCCTCAACCCAAAACCCTAAACCCTAAACTCTAAACCCTAAACTCTAAACTGTTCGTGTTAAAATATTCAATCTAAACCCTAATTTCTAAACCCTAAACCCTAATTTCTAAACCCAAAACCCTAATTTCTAAACCCTAATAGCTAAACTCTAATTTATAACCCTTAATTTCTAAACCCTAATTTCTAAACCCTGATTTCTAACCCCTTAAAAAAAACTCAGCAGCAAAACATTCAATGCATTGAATGTTTTTATTTTTTTTCTTCGAGCGTTTTTCCGCCAAAATAATGACATTCATCACAGAGTGTCTTTTTTAAATGTTCATATTTTCATCTAATCTATAATGTTCGTGAACAAAGTTTTTTCAAAAAATAAAAAGAAAATTACTTCCCCTCACTTCCCCCCAAAAAAGTGCTTCCCTCTCGATTAAATCTCTCTCTCTCTCTATATATATATATATATATATATATATATATATATATAAATACAGGGGCGGATTCACATAGGGTCAACTGGGGCAGTTGACCCCAGTGAAAAAAATTATATTTAGTGCTACTAATACGTTTTGGACCTTATACATTCGTCTTTATATTTATATAAAGAAGAAATTGTGACAAATGTTTATATGTGTCGATGTGGGACTACTTTCATACACATGTGTTTATATAAACATGAAATGGTGGGAAGAGTATGTGTATGTATCGATGTGGGACTTTTTTCAAACTTCACCCAAATTATTTATGCTCTTTATTTAGTGTATCTTTTTTTTTTTTTTTTTTAACAAACTTCACTATTAGCTACATTATTATAGTACACGAAATATTTATTATCTATATCTTGTACAACATGTGTTATTTATTCTTAAGCCACACTCACATGAATTGTCAATGAATGAGTAGTTTTTTTAACTACTTATCAACGATGATGTGCATATAATTTGATGCTACTAAAATATTTAATCGTGATTATTTTGAACATTTCAACATATGCATAGTATATTAAATAATAAAAAGATGTAAATTTAAAAATAAAGAACAATTTATCTATAAAATTCAATCATGGATATCATTTTTATGGGTTGAAAATAACCCGACCCGTTTTGTTGTTAGTACACCAGACCCGTTTCGGTTTCAGTGAAATAATGCCCCCGGTCAAAATATTTCCTGGATCCGCCACTGTATAAATAAATAAATAAATAAATAAATAAATAAATAAATATATATATATATATATATATATATATATATATATATACTAGTCGAATGATCCGTGATTTCACTAGTTAGTTGAAGAACAGCAATCTAAACTCATCAACATCACTACAATATGTACATATATATCATGGATGTTGTATTGTTGTAACCTACGTTCTAAGAAAAGATGTCACCACAATGATTAGATATATACCACAAATTCAGAGTTGAATTATTATCATAAAAATTGTATCTATGTACTGCAAATGGATATCCCTTAACTGGTAGCCTATATGCCATCAATTGCGGAATAATAAACAACGATGCGTTGATACATATCATATTACTACACTCAAATTTATGAAACATTCTAAGCCCTATATTAATACACTCAAAGTTTCTTCATAAAACTAAGTTCTAAATTTAGAATATTCAACTCCCACATGATAACATAACTAAGAGAAACATCAATAAAACTTGAGTGTATTAACTGTGGTATCAATCAACAAACTCGTGGATCCATCAAATAAAAATTGATAACATATAATCAAACAAAATTGAATGTAAAAGTCAACAACAAACCTGGTTGAATCGAATAATCGTAATTAAGTTGAGTGTATTAAGAATATTCAACTCTCACATGATAGCACAACTAAGAGAACCATCAATAAAAATAAAACTTTGAGTGTATTAAGTGTGGTTCCATCAATCAGACAAAACCGTAGTTCCATCAAATAAAAACTGATAACATATAATCAAACAAAATTGAATGTAAAAGTTAACAACAAACCAGGTAGGATCGAGTAATCGTATTTGCAAGGCTAGAATGTAGAATTAAATTCACTATATATCGAGTAATCGTATTTGCAAAGCTATAATGTAGAATTAAATTCACTATAAAGAAGAAAAACATGATTGTTGAACAATAAAATGGGCAGAAGAATAATTTATAACGGATAAGAGTTTGTTAGCCAGCTTTTATTTATGAAAAATTAGTATTTCCTTTTATAAAAGATGTCGTATTATTTTTTAATTAAATTAATATAAAATAATGACATTATCATTATTAAAATTTAAAGGTAATTAGTGAGATAACTAGCGGATGAGAGCGCGCGTTGCTGCGCTGTTTTATAAAATCGTTTTGGATAACAGGAAACATGTCGTCGTGCAACGGTAAAATAAAAAAGCAAAGAAATATAGATGACGGTTTTTGTGGGGAAATAATAAGTTAGAAGAATCGAGAGAGCGGTTTTGTTCGGGTCTTTAGAAAAAGTTGCAGGGAAAGGTAGCTGAAAAAAAAAGAAAAAAAGAAAGAAAGTTACTGTATCGTAGGGAGGGGCCTTGTGAGTGCAACATTTTTTGTGGGGAAAAAATAAGTTAGAAGAATCGAGAGAGCGGTTTTATTCGGGCATTTAGGAAAAGTTGCAGGGAAATGTAGCTGGAAATAAAAAAAAATTGATGTAGCATAGGGATACCCATTTTTTAAGCAGCCTGAAGTCATTGTGGGCGAATCTCTGTGATCAAGAGAAAATTAGTGTAACTGCGTTGAATCGAATCCATGACCTCCACTATAGAAGGATAGTCCTCAACCATTACACAATCTCCCCTTGATTAACCATTAGAGTGTATATATATATATATATATATATATATATATATATATATATATATAAAACAAATCTATGTTAGATAGTTACAACGTACATCATGCTCAAAAGTGTAGGGTAATAGGCTAGAAATATGGGGCGGGAAATTATGGTGAAAGAAAAGTATTTAGTGACAGTTGACCGTTGGATCCAAACTTCCAACGGTGTGGGCTCCGAACATAAAGATTCCTGGGTTGATAGAGAGTCGTTGGTGTGTAGGCCAAACCAATTAACCGAACCACGTATGACTGACGTGTGTCTAGCTAGCCATATGGGGCCCACAATTCAAAGATACTCCGTATAATCCCAATGAACGATGTCGATGAGGTCTAAGCGGCGCAACGGCAGGTGGTGATGGATACTACTACTATTTTCAATCTTATTATTCAAGAACCACGTGTGTATGTGTTGTACTGGACCCCATTGTTTAGTTGGTTGGTCAAACTTACTTTTTTATCTTCATTTTATCTTCAACACTGTCGGTTAAGATTTTTAATTTATTTAAGGGACTGATTTCGTAGGACAATCTCAAAACATAAATCTTTGTGACGAAATCTGCTAAATTGACTTGACATACTACTGTATTTCTTTCTATTTCACTTTATTCTACTTATATGTATGTAAATCTATGTAAATGTGCTTCTTTAAAGAAAAAACTCGAAGTAATTTCAATTGAAAAAATCATAATGATTTATAGATAGATACAACTAGTATAGGTCACCATCTATTTGAATAGACGATACGATCTAATTTTTTTTAACTATACTTTATTATACAAACTTAAACATTGATTAATTACACCAACAGTCCATTGAAAACAACCGATACAAACGAAACTAACATATTCATATAACTAGTAGACAATCTAATTAAAACAAAAAACACTCTAATCCAAAACCCGAAATACTTTTCTTTTCTTTTTTCTGATTTTTAAAAAGCTAGCTAATAATACGCGTACCTACGCGCATGACGCTCGTGCGTATCACGTGCAACGCGCACGTCTTGAATAACTAAACTGTGTATGATTGGAAGCGCGCGTATAATCTTTGATTGGTGTGCACGAAAATAATCCTATATAATATTATCCTTAATTAAACATAATCCTTTTCTAATTATAACTTCGCTATTTATGGATATTATTCGGAAGGATCTGGAAACGAATTAAGAGATAACCTAGGGTTAGGGTGTCACTATAAATACAACCCTAGTGATATCTCCTTCGGGTAACGAATTTAACCACTCCTTAGCTTCATCTTTTAACGACCATGGAAACAAACGAAGATAGATAATATTATTTTCAACATTAGAGATGTTAAACAGATTGCAGATATCTTTGAAGTTTCGAATATGCGCATTAGCATCCTCTTTTTCAGTTCCCTTGAATTGGTTATCCTTAATCAAGTGAAAGATCGGACCCTTAATATCAAAATTTACCGTTATTGACGGTAGAGTAATAGCATGACCTAACCCTTGACGACCCGCTTTCTTAACGCTTCCATAGAATTTTTGATAGTCATTTCAGTGTCTGAATAAAAAAGAGATCCCAAAATATTAGAATCGGGACTAGGAGGAGGACTAAACTTAGTTTGAGACGTATTTCCTTCATCAAAATTTAATTTCCTAACAACGAGTATTTCTTTAGAATGTTTAAATAATTTATCAGGAACGGGTAACATTTTTCTCTAGGACGGGATTCTTGGATCGGGTATTCATTTGATCTAAAATCATAAAAAAAATATTTTAGGAGAAAATTCTTGAGACTTTATTGTATGGAGACAATTTAATTTAAATGTAATCCCTTTATTTCTTAGTAATTCTAGATTTATGAGAGTATTTTGGACATATTTTAATATTTAAAATGAATTTAAAATGATAAATAAAATAATAAATATTAATAACATAACTATAAATATTATATACAAACTTTTATCTCATAACAACAAATAATCAGACATAAATCGGAATATTGAATCTTTCAATATTTAAGTGACCGTCAACGTCTAGGTTCAAGCAGGAGCCTTTAAATCGGAAACGCATCAACCATACCTTAAAGGAAAACCGTCATCACTTGTTTTCAAGAAATATCAATACCAAAATAAATCTAATTTTCGTTTTTACCGGGCTACCCGGCAGCGGCGCCAAAAAGTTGATTTGTAAAAGTGTGCAGTGCTTCATTTGCCTTTTCAAACTTTTGAATTTATATAACCTTTATTTAATACACTTTTAACACCCTAACGAGCAACAAGACCCGATCAGATGTAGTATTTTAGATTATCGTCCCAAGAGAGCGTAGATGCGGTTTTTAGTTGGTTTATTATGTAGTCTAGCTCTTATTAAAGAACTAGAGATAGATTTTTATGTTTTCGGTTATTGATTAGATTTTGAATATTATCTCTTAGGAAAGAGATAATTGAAGGTACGTTGTTAATGAATTGAATAATAAAATATTAAGAAAGGAATAAAGATTAAGATAACAATTATAAATAAAAGCAGTTATATGAACGAATAACTTGTACGGGAATCATATTAGATAAATTTCATAGCTCATATTAACACAAAACAAGATAAACCATAGACTAATTATTATCCCTAGATGGTTAAGCTAAGTGTTGCATATCATTCAATTCAATCACATGACACATATCAATTTAATCTTATGATGAGGATCAACTAACATGCAAATAGATTAACAAATAGATAGACTATTAAACTTAATCAGGCCAACTCAAGTTCCTACCTGAAACCCAATCTTTACCAAGTTCTCATACAATCTTTAACTAAACACGTCCAAACAAAGGATCTTTGATTAAGCATAACAATATTAAATTCTATTATATAAGTGTGATTCAAGTTCAACAAATTCATTACTACCAATGTTGTTTAACCTAGTTGCATGCAATCCAATTATCAAGTTTGATTGACTAGATCTAAACAAGTAAAGTGAATCGAATAATAGATCTTTGGATTAAGTGTTAATTAACCCTAAAATAATGTTATTTATCATTAAGCGTGACAAACACGTGTATTAAAACATAGCAGATTCAAAACAGTTTAAATAATCATCACAAAAACTTAATTTATACAGATCTGGAAAAAACAGAAACTGCACAGAATGAAGCACGAAGCCGGCGGCTTAGACTATAGAAGCCGGCGACTTCATCTGATTCCGAGATAAAGTTCAGTTTACGTCCACGCAACAACTATGAACGTTTAGTTCATAAATGTTGACGAACAGTAAATAAAATGAAAGAATAATAATAAAATAAGATAGACATGTACCTTAAAGGTAAATCGAAAATAAAACTTGAATTAAACTTGATTACAATGTTGAAACTTGAATAAAACCCTAAAAACTAAGGATTTTCATACTTAGGTGAAAACCCTAAAAAGTAAACAAAATTGTACATCAAAAACTGTAAAATTCAACGTCTATTTATAGTGTACATGTTTGGTGGCCAAGCCGGCGGCTTCCCTTGGTCGGTTAATCCTTCTTCAAGTTAAACGTAATCCTCAAGCCCGTAAATGCGTATATGTGCCGGCCAAGCCAGAGGCTTAAGTGACAAGCCGACGGCTTCAATGATACGTGATATTTTTGATTTAGTTGCCTTTTTAGATATTTCTTGGGCTTTAAGTACACTAAATTGGACCTAGCTGTAGTGACCCGAACTTTTCCATGTTTATATATTAAATGAAAACTATGTTTACATGATTAAATGTTTCCAACATGTTAAGCAATCAAACTTGTTAAGACTTGATTAATTGAAATAGGTTCATGTAGACAATTGACCACCCGAGTTGACCGGCGATTCACGAACGTTAAAAACTTGTAACAACTACATGATGATATATATATGGATATATATATATATATATATATATATATATATATATATATATATATATATATAGTTAACATGAGATTATTATAAGTAAATATCTCACTAAGTATATTAACAATGAGTTATATACATAAAAATGAGACTAGTGAATTCAGAAACTCGAAACGATATATATAACGATTATCGTTATAACAACGTCTTACTAAATACATATGTATCATATTAAGATATTAATATACTATGTTTAACATGATAAAATGATATTTAAATATATCCTTAAGTGAGTAACAATAAACTACATATGTAAAAATAAGACTACTAACTTAAGAGTTTCGAAACGAGTTATATATATAACGATTATCGTTGTAACGACATTTTAATATATATATATATATATATATATATATATATATATATATATATATATATATATATATATATATATATATATATATATCGTATTAAGATATATTCATACACCATGTTATCATGATAATATGATAATTTAACATCTCACTAAATATAATAAACAATGGGTTAACTACACTAAATAAGATCGTTATCTTAAAGGTTTCAAAAACAACACTTACATGTAACGACTAATGATGACTTAACGACTCAGTTAAAATGTATATACATGTAGTGTATTAAGATGTATTAATACACTGTTGGAAGACTTCAAGACACATATCAAAACACTCATACTTATCAAAGTTGGTCACAATTACACTATCATTCGTTTTCATCAACAATTCTACTTGTATGCACCTGTATTCGTACTCGTACAATACACAGCTTCTAGATGTATTTACTATTGATATATACACTCCAATGATCAGCTCTTAGCAGCCTTTGTGAGTCACCAACACATGTGGGAACCATCATTTGGCAACTAGCATGACTTATGAGCAAGGAAACAAAACAAGAACTCCTTTTAACCCTACTCACCCTTCACCACTCACCACCCACTCCATTTCACTTCCAATTCTTTTTTTAATTCTCTCTCAACACCTACACACACTTATGAATGAATTTTTCCAGTAACTAATCATCATCTTCATCAAAAATTACTTCAAGAATCAAGCTATAATCATCATAGGAAGAACACTTCAAAAATCCTTTCAAGTTTACTAGTTTACTTCCAAGCTTTCTAATCCATTCCAAGTAATCATCTAAGATCAAGAAACCTTTATTATTTACAGTAGTTTATCTTTCTTATTCAAGGTAATATTCATATTTAAACTTTGATTCGATTTCTATAACTATAAACTATCTTAATTCGAGTAAAAATCTTACTTGAACTTGTTTATGTGTCATGATCCTACTTCAAGAACTTTCAAGCCATCCAAGATCCTTTGAAGCTAGATCATTTCTTGTTACTTCCAGTAGGTTTACCTACTAAACTCGAGATAGTAATGATGTTCATAACATCATTCGATTCATATATATAACTATCTTATTCGAAGATTTAAACTTGTAATCACTAGAACATAGTTTAGTATATTCTAAACTTGTTCGCAAACAAAGTTAATCCTTCTAACTTAACTTTTAAAATCAACTAAACACATGTTCTATATCTGTATGATATGCTAACTTAATGATTTAAAACCTGGAAATACGAAGAACACCGTAAAACCGGATATACGCCGTCGTAGTAAAACCGGGGGCTGTTTTGGTTTGGATAATTAAAAACTATGATAAACTTTGATTTAAAAGCTATTCTTCTGAGAAAATAATTTTTCTTATGAATATGAAACTATATCCAAAAATCATGGTTAAACTCAAAGTGGAAGTATGTTTTCCAAAATGGTCATCTAGACGTCGTTCTTTCGACTGAAATGACTACCTTTACAAAAATGACTTGTAACCTGTATTTCTGACTAAAAACTTATACTTTTTCTGTTTAGATTCATAAAATTAAGTTCAATATAAAACCATAGCAACTTGAATCACTCAAAACGGATTTAAAACGAAGAAGTTATGGGTAAAACAAGATTGGATAATTTTGCTTGTTGTAGCTACGTGAAATTTGTAACAAATCTATACAAATCATAAATTAACCAACTTATATTGTATTATACATGTATTCTAACATATATTATGTAATCTTGGGATACCATAGATACGTATACAATGTTTTGACATATCATATTGACCCATCTATATATATTATTTGGAACAACCATAGACACTCTATATGCAGTAATGTTTGAGTTAGCTATACAGGGTTGAGGTTGATTCCAAAATAATATATATATTTTGAGTTGTGATTGAGTCTGAGACTTGTAGACACTGGGTCTTGGATTGATTCGAGATAATATATATATATATATATTGATTTATTTCTGTACATCTAACTCTGGACAACTAGTTGTAGGTTACTAACGAGGACTGATGACTTAATAAACTTAAATCGTTAAAACGTAATAAAAATGTTGTGAATGTATTTTGATCATACTTTGATATATATGTACATATTTGTTATAGGTTCGTGAATCGACCAGTGGCCAAGTCTTATTTCCGGCAAAGTAAAAATCTGTGAAAGTGAGTTATAGTCCCACTTTTAAAATCTAATATTTTTGGGATGAGAATACATGCAGTTTTATAAATGTTTTACAAAATAGACACAAGTACGTGAAACTACATTTTATGGTTGAATGATCGAAATCGAATATGCCCCTTTTAGCTTGGTAGCCTAAGAATTAGGGAACTGGCCCCTAATTGACGCGAATCCTAAAGGTAGATCTACGAGAACTAACAACCCTCATTCTGGAATTTGAAATGCTTTTGTACTTCGAGTTTATCATGTCCGATGGGTGTCCCGGAATGATGGGGATATTTTATATGCATCTTGTTAATGTTGGTTACCAGGTGTTCACCATATGAATGATTTTTATGCAGATTGCATGTTATTGAAAAATGGAAATGAAAATCTTGTGGTCTATTATTATGATTTGATAAATATATAGGTTAAACCTATAACTCACCAATATTTTTGTTGACGTTTAAAGCATGTTTATTCTCAGGTGATTATTAAGAGCTTCCGCAGTTGCATGCTAATTTATGGACAAGAGTTGAAGTCAGCATGCTTGTATAATATTGTTTAAAAACTGCATTCGAAGATTTAAATTGATGTGTAATATTATTGTAAATCATTATGTAATAATCGTGTGAAAACGCTATATTTTAGATTATCATTATTTGATAATCGTCGTAATATTTTTAAACCTTTGTCGATAAAATAAAGGTTATGGTTTGTTTAAAAATCGAATGCAGTCTTTGAAAAACGTCTCATATAGAGGTCAAAACCTCGCAACTAAATCAATTAATATGGAACGTTTATAATCGATATGAACGGGACATTTCAGTTGGTATCCGAGCGTTGGTCTTAGAGAACCAGAAATTTGCATTAGTGTGTCTTACCGAGTTTGTTAGGATGCATTAGTGAGTCTGGACTTCGACAGTGTTTTCTTTAAAAAAAAAAAAAAAAAAAAAAAAAAAAAGATTGCTTAACACTTTTTGTTGGAAACTATATATTATTAACATGTGAATATTATGTGATATATTAATCTCTTATCGTGTTTGATATTGTGTGATAGATGTCTACCTCTAGTACAAATCCCATCGACTCACCTAATAATAATGAAGAGTCGAATATATTTTGGAAAGATTCACAAATTTCCGAGGAAGAACCGGAAGAGGAGGAACCGGAAGAAGAGGAACTGGAAGAGGAGGAACTGAAAGAGGAGGAACCGGAAGAAGAGGAACCGGAAGAAGAAGAGGTTCCGGAGGAAGAAATATTAATAACTACAGAAAAACGGTTAAATAAAAAAAAATCCTCAACCAATGGACCAAATTTAAAAATGGTCAATGGTGTTTCCGCCAAAGAAGCAAAATATTGGGAAAATTACCAGTTTTCTGATGAATCGGATCCCGATGAGGATTCCGATGATGTTATAGAAATTACCTCGGCCCAATTTGAAAAAGCAAAAGAAAATAATAAGGAAAAAGGCATTAAAATAGAAAAACCCGAGCCCAAAACCGATGAACTTTATGTTAACATGAAGTACCCTGATGGGGTGTACCGTAAACACCCGTATTTCTTAAACTTTCACTATAACCCGGGAACATCTAAGCCACCAGGTTTTTTTAGATCATTTGAGAAAAGAACGGCTCGTATTAGGGGAGCACCATATATCCTTAGGAAATTAGCGAAACGAACCAAGTCCGAAGAGGAAGAAGCGAGTGAGTCGGAATAAAGAGTTGTAATCATGTTGTGTAATATATGTATTGTAGTGTGCTTGTATTTTCATGTTATGTAAAAATTGCTTGTTAATTATCTTTTACGAATCTAATCCTCGTCTATTTTTACAGTGTAAAAAAAACACACAATGGACGTTAAGGATAGACAACCGAATATTTTAGAAGACCTACCCGGGAACATGATTGATGAACTCTTGTCTAGAGTCGGTCAGAGTTCATCGGCACAATTATTTATGGTGAAATTAGTTTGTCAAACATTTGAAAGACATTCCAGGCATGCCTTAGTTTATAAAAGGCTTTCCTTTAATAGATGGGGTATATCACATTGGGGAGACTATAAGTTACGCCGTGTTTTCTTTAAAGCATTGAATGCGGGGAACCCAGATGCAATTTTGCGCTACGGGTTGAGAACCTATTTTGACTCAACATATCCCAACATAGGACTTCGTGCTTTAGAAAGAGTTTCTAACATGCAACATAAAGAAGCATGTTATGCTTAAGGGTTAGTAATGTTCGCTTCTCACCAAATCGAGAAAAAGAACATAGGATTGCAACTACTAAATTAAACATTCCCACAAGTGACGGATTCAGTAGTTGGGGTGAGAAATAAGGTTTTTAAATTATTACGGGGCTGTTGGGCATTACGTAACCCCCGTCCTTTTGAAAACGTTACAACATGCTGCCTAATCAATGGTCACAACGGTTATTTTCCACAAGATCAAGGATGGAAAATAGTACTAGTAAAACCCGAATGCATGACTTGTTTCTGGATTTATGAATTACGTGTATTTATTGCCTTTGCTGAATGACTTGCGTATTAACTAGAATTGTCTTCGCAACTGCCTTGTATTAAAGTTATTGTGTGCTATATTTCATACTATATGTTGAATAGCGGTATTGTAAGTTTGTAAAATATTGTATAAAAGTTTGAACTCGAAATATTATTGTAATCAATTTTTCATATAGAATTGTAGTAGTTGAATTGTATATTAGCTACTAAGTATGAACTTAACGGGTAGGTACTACCCGAATGAAAAATTATAAAAAGCTAATACGAAGAAAAAGCTTTTATAAATAAGTTCATATTATGCTACGAAATACTATTGACTACTCTTAATATTCTATATGATTAACTTAATTCTTTTGGCTATTTTTGAAGGGAATGGCACCGACTATTCATCAGAACTTGAACATGAGCGAGGAAGACTTCCGTGTTTTTCTTGCAGCAAACATAGCCGCAGTACAGGCTGCGATGCAAAATAACAATAACTCTGGATCTAGCAGTGGAACTAATTCCACAAGAAATCGTGTAGGATGCTCCTACAAAGAATTCACTGCCTGCAAACCTCTGGAATTCGATGGAATCGAGGGTCCAATTGAATTAAAACGGTGGACCGAGAAGGTCGAATCTGTGTTTGCCATAAGTAAGTGCACTGAAGAAGATAAGGTAAAGTACGCTACACATACCTTCACAGGCACTGCGTTAACATGGTGGAATATCTATCTCGAGCATGTGGGACAAGATACTGCCTATGCGCTACCGTGGTCGGCATTCAAACACCTGATGAATGAACAATATCGCCCCAAAAATGAGGTCAATAAGCTCAAAGTAGAGCTTAGAGGATTACGAACGCATGGATTCAACATTACCACATATGAACGACGATTCACAGAGTTGTGCCTATTATGTCCAAGAGTGTTCGAAGATGAAGAAGAGAAGATCGACGCATTTGTTAAAGGGTTACCAGAAAGGATTCAAGAAGATGTGAGTTCACACGAGCCCACCTCCATACAAAAGGCAAGCCGTATGGCTCACAAACTAGTAAACCAGATTGAGGGAAGGATTAAGGAGCAGGCGACCGAAGAGGCCAACATGAAACAGGTCAAGAGAAAGTGGAAAGAAACCAGTGACAAGGGTCACCAATACAACAACAACAATCGCAACAATAACCGCAATGCTAACAATTACTACAACAAACATCCCAACAACAACTACAACAATCGTCCCAACAACAATAACAATCGCAAAAAAAACAATAATCAGAAATAGCCATGCCAAAGGTGTGAAGAGTACCACCAGAATGAGTTCTGCACGACATTTTGCACCAAGTGTAAAAGAACTGGCCATGGTGCGAGAAAGTGTGAGGTCTACGGCCCAATGAATAACAGAAATAAAAGGACAGATAATGTCGGAACAAGTAATGCCGCCTTTGTTTGTTATGGATGTGGAAAATCGGGCCACATTAGGAGTAATTTCCCGAACCCAGGGAAAAATAATGGGCAAGGTCGTGGAAGAGTTTTCAATATTAATGCGGCAGAACTGCAGGAAGACCCGGAGCTTGTTACGGGTACGTTTCTCATTGACAATAAATCTGCTTATGTTTTATTTGATTCGGGTGTGGATAGAAGCTATATGAGTAGAGATTTTTGTGCTAAATTAAGTTGTCCATTGACGCCTTTGGATAGTAAATTTTTACTCGAATTAGCAAACGGTAAATTAATTTTAGCAAATAATATATGTCAGAATCGAGAAATTAAACTGTTTAGCGAAACGTTTAAGATTGATTTGATACCAGTAGAGTTAGGGAGTTTTGGTGTGATAATTGGCATGGACTGGTTGAAAGAGGTGAAAGCAGAGATCGTTTGTTACGAAAATGCGATTCGCATCATGCGCGAAAAAGGAAAACCCTTAATGGTGTACGGAGAAAAGAGCAACGCGAAGCTAAATCTTATTAGTAATTTGAAGGCACGAAAGCTAATAAGAAAAGGTTGCTATGTTGTTCTAGCACACATCGAGAAAGTCAATACCGAAGAAAAGAACATCAATGATGTTCCCGTCGCAAAAGAATTTCCCGATGTATTTTTGAAAGAATTATCGGGACTACCTCCACACCGATCTGTTGAATTTCAAATAGATCTCGTACCAGGAGCTGCACCAATAGCTCATGCTCCATTGTGACGATCGCTCCAAATCCATATGGACGAATACGTCATTCATCGATTTCATTGCGAGGTATTTGACCACTATATGATACGTTTTATAAACATTGCATTCTTTTGAAAAGGTATACCATAAATGAATATTTAAATCCAAGGTTTTCGACATCTGATGATTTCTACATATAGACAATCACCGTAAATAATAGTTTACAATAATACATCCGTTGACAATGCAGTCAAAATAGATACATGATGATGGTTTTGTGAATGTAACGTTTTCTTGAATAAATCATGTATGACTCCATGCACAAAGCTTGTCTAACATATATGCAAAAAGCGGAAGACTTCTAGGGAACCTAAGAATAATCATGCTAACAAGTGTCAACACAAAGGTTGGTGAGTTCATAGTTTTAATGTTTCGCATAATCTGTATATAAAGGTGGATCACAAGATTTCAGTTGTTTCATCCGAAACGTTTATCTAAATATTCTACGAGATTGAGCACCCTGGTAACTAAACTTTAACGTCTATATAAAAAGTACCCATGTTTTAACATACATGCAACCAACATGTACAATACACGTAAACCAACGTGTACTAAACTCAAATACCATACGTCTATTTTATAGTTCAGGCTAGGGTTTCTATACCTGGAACAGACGGGGATGTCAAGCCCTATGGATCCATATACAACTACTCACGCCCACCAGTTCTTATAACCGGCAGTTACTAGTTACCAAAGCTAAGGGATTTTCGATTCAAACTCAGTGTAGAATTTAGTATATACTTGTATCCATTGCGTTTAAAATAGAGTTCATGTATTCTCAGCCCAAAAATATAGATTGCAAAAGCAATTAAAAAGGGAGCATATGAAACTCACCTTAGCAGCACATTAAATCGTTCACTGAAATGTGAGCGAAACTCGGAATGCAAAATAACCGTAGATCTCAACCTAGAGAACATATGTTGGTCAATAAATGTTTATCAAGCTAGGTCGGGTCATAGTGTATCACAATCCTAATGCTTTAGATCGACATACAAAAGTTATTCAAAGTTGTTTCAAAAAGTCAATTTTGATAGTTATTTAACAAAACGAGACGTGTCCTATATAAGGATTCATTTACTCGGCTGGTAATATTCAAAAATCCACTTTATCAATCTTATTAACAAGTTGTTTAAATATCAAATGCAGATTCAAAAGTAATTTCAATTAACGTTAATCATAATTCAGTTGATCATAACTTTTAATTCGTTCACCGAAATTACGCGATTTCTAAATGAAAAGTTATTGATTTTTCGCCAGCTTTCCAACGACATGCATATCATATACCTTTTATCAGTAATATATGTATTTAATTCGTGATTCATTATAAACTACCTAACGACAAAATTAAAGCATACAAGCATGAATAAACATATATACTCGAGCACTAGCCAGGGATACACTATTAATATTTAAAAGTTGAGATATGAATGCTCACGTATCAATATTGAGATTCAATATTGCAGGAAAGTACGTAGATGCAACGGAGATAATAAACACTAGTTTGACTCACGAGCAATACCCTCGAATAATACCCATCACCTCCTTAGCTATAACTCATAATTTCCTTAGCTCTTTCCTGCTCGAAAAACATGTTTGAAATAACTTGTCTATGACCTCATCGTAGTATTTTATGTATAATACTAATAATAATATCAACATTACTAATAATAATAAATAAGTTTAATAATAATAATAATAATAATAATAATAATAATAATAATAATAATAATAATATAATTAATGAAATTTACAGAATAGAAAGAAGAGGAAGAAGGAGTGCACAAACTGAATCATTTTCGCTCGTTTTATAGATATGGCCAACCCCTGACCCCCATGCGATCGGATGGGTATGTAGGCTAATGGCCATGCGATCGCATGGCTAGTGCCTCCAGCTCACAATCGTTTGTATTTTAGCTTGTCGACGTATTATAATATAATATATATATATAATATATTTAATTTATATAATTAATTATATATTATATTAAATTCACGTGCATAGTTGACTTGAAATTTTCGTTCCGATGACTCATACGTTGTCACTCGACTTATGACCCAGTTTCGGTTTTTCGAACGCATTTTCGTACGCTTAATAAATTAGCATTTTACGTTTTGTGATGTGTACCATTATTAAGAATATATACTTAATTCACCAAAATTTATATTTTAATAAATGTAACTTACATATTTGAGTATTATGGTCATTTGTTTCTATAAATCATCTTCTCGATATTTACTAATATAATAGTATTATCAAACGTTTTATAACCAAGTTAATATCTATACTCAATATTTATAAACACGTTTTAAATAAACATCGCAAGTTATTCATATAAATAATTCTTAACAATTAATATTCCAACTTATCATATATATTCAAATAGATATATAAACCAATAAGTTTAATGTACGGTATTATGCAATTGAAACTTTGTTACGTTTTCAAGTTATAGTATATGTATGTATCTATTTACATATAATGGTTCACGAAACGTTGAGAACAACCGAAAGTTACTTGAATAGTTCAAAAATTTTGAGATTCGGTTTTACAGACTTTGCTTATCGTGTTGGAAACGTTAATCATTAAGTTTAAATTTGGTCAGAAATTTCTGGGTCATCACAGTACCTACCCGTTAAAGAAATTTTGTCCTGAAATTTTAGTGAGGTCGTCATGGCTAACAATAAAATGTTTTTATGACGAATATGAGTTGATAAATTGAATTTTATCACCGCTGAATAATATGGATAAAACAATCCAATTACTCGAAGCGTATGAGAGAAGTTATCGTAAAAGAGTGAAATGAGGGAATAGAGATTCGTTTTAACTCTTGATGCAGTAACGATTGATTTTTGGAATTTAAGGAATAGAGAATCTTCATAATCTAAATAAGATTTGATTCTTCGGGATTTAAGGAAATTATGATTTCCTTTGATTAAATGCGTAATCTGCCTCAATTGCTATGTCTAATATTTCGCTATAAATTGACCTTTTCCGTTTCATTTATTTTCACCACTCCTATAATCTTCTTCCTTATTTCATACTTCCTAATAGATTGTAAAAATGCTTAATCCAGTTCTGATTCTTGATATTTTCTTGGCTATCGTATCCTTCATTCTTCTTTTTCATCTGCCACCAGAGGAAGTTATTTTCTTCTACTATTACCTTGGGGTTATAGTGTTTTCCATTCTCCCGTGTCTTTATATTGCTATACACATTGATATACACGGTTTGTAAACTTCGAGGTTGTTATCGGGCTTTATATTTTCCATTATATTTCAGAGCTTCATGCTTTCATTTTCTCTTCCCGACCTTAAGTCAAGCGAATAATGGTCCAGAATTCGTAGTTATACATTTCGGAATGAACATAGTTAATGATCTAAGAAAGAAATTGTAATGGCACGATCTTGATTTGTCAAATTACCAGAATATCCGGAAAAGACCAAATCATCAAGAAAATATTTTCTTGATATATTTAGAGGTTAAATAGAATGAAAGAGTTATGTAACATGGTTCATGATGAGAGTATGATCTGTGGACCTTTATCACGTTCCATTAGAAACTCAGCATGACTTACTGTAATATAATCACGTTAATCAAGTGTCATTATATTATACTAACTCATGCTTCAATTCCCAACACTACTTCAAAAACATCCATTTTTCGAAATTTTCAGAATTTAGAAACTAAAATAGTTTCTTTTATGATGTAACACAGATAGCGCAAAGAGATAAATGATTTCGGATAATAATAGTTATGAAGATATCTTCAGAAATATCGAAGATATTTATAATGAAAGATACGATGATATCTTAGAATTTCTAATATCGAAGGATGATGAAGAAGATTTGTTCGTAACGGATTTTGAGTTAGGAGCAAGGTATTCGTTAATGACTTCAGCAAATACTGAATCATTTGGATTCTTTGAAGGCAGGTTTAGTCTTTGTGATTTTCCAGTTCCAAACCTTCTTTTTTTCTCAGCTTTACCACCATACTATTCTTTATCATTAAACTTTTGACTGTTAGGGTCGTTTACAGTTTTTGCTGCTTCATCGGCATTTTTCCAATTTCGGAGAACTAGTTTCGCAGTTTGGGGTGTTTTTCAGAAACTTCACATTCGAAGTAGGTAAGTTTAGAAGATAGCCATAATATGTATATATATATATATATATATATATATATATATATATATATATATATATATATATATATATATATATATATATATATATATATATATATATATATATAACTGTTGGCATAGAATTGCTGCGAAATTCAAAATACTGATTGCTAATTCCTGGTAGTTGGTATGGCAATTATTGTTACAAGATATGGATGAGTACATGATAGGGTTTCAATGAGTATAAGGATTTTTCGGAAGGTCAAGGATCAATGAAGTTGTTGGTAAATTTACTGCTAATGTGGTGGGACATGAAAGGTTCCCCAGTAACAAAAACGTATATATCAAGGTTATAATAAGGGTAATCTGAAAAGTCAAAGTTGACTGGTTGGAAGTTTGATAAAACTGGATACTTTGAAAAGAATTGCAAGATTATTTTCGGTAATAACAACGTTAAAGGATCTTGCACAGTTTTGAAGTCAAAGTATAGCTTTGAAAGATGTAAAGATCTAAGAATGATGTCACTAGTTCAGAGTTATGACTTGGATTCTGATCCGTCAATATCAGAATATGTAATTGAATTTGCATGAAATTATTGTACATTGCTGTGAAGATAGTGAGTATAGTTAATGATTTTTGAATCAAAATTGAAGAATGTACAGTGTAACATATTAATTGTGAACCTATATATTTCCCGGATATTACCCACCCGTTAAAAATTTCACAAGTAATATTTTGTACAAAAGAATTTTACTAAAGTCTTCATGAAAATATATGTATGTATATTTTCTTCAGATGTAATACAGATTTAATGAGTTAATTATCATATTAAGCTCATTTAATTTTCAGCTGGATTAGAAATGAATAATCTCTCAAACATTAAAGATTTCATAATCTTCGTAGAGTATTTCACTAATGTAATCAATACTTTGTTATTCAGTTTTATTGATATTTCCTCAGTGAATCATGTTGGTGCTTATGGAACTCTTGCTAACTTCGTAAGGTACGAATGATGTTTTCTGGAAAGTTTCAAGTATATCGAAAATGAAAGTGTAAAATCAATCATGTATTTGAATAATACACTTGATTTATTATGAAATGGAATCTATTAAGTCGAAGCAGAGATTATAGTTAACGATTGTTAAGTCATTAACGAAGGATGCATAGCATATTAGTAACATGAACTAACCGAGTAGTACCTACCAGTTATGATTCACATGTAATAGCTTAGTACGAAAAGATTTATTTTGATTTCAAATTTCACATATATATATAAAATATACATATAATTTCTTCAGGGGAAATGAGTTAATACTTCATAACTCATTGATACAATATATACGTTGTTGATTTGTGATGATGTTGGTGATTATGTAACTGGTGAAAATCGTGATGTTATAGGTGCTGCTAGTGCTGACGATGCTGATAGTACTGACGTGCTGGTGATGCTGACGGTACTATTGATGCTGCTTGTATAACAAGTCTAGCTTGTAAATCGCGCACTATTCATGTTAGGGTTTCACTTTATTATTTCTATCCGCCTACTTCTAATTTACAATATGCATTAGAATATATAATCTCTAAGACTTTTAGAAACTACATATTCTCTGCAGAATATTTCTTCAATGAAATTATGAATCAATACTTCATCGTTTGTTGTTGTTGATATTCCTTGGTATCTATAGGGCATATGACGTTGATGCTCGTGGGACAGATTGTGAAGTTGAGGTTTGTGATGCAGTTGTTGTTGGTGGTGGTAATGGTACTATTGGTGTTGTTGTCGGTGGTACTGTTGATGCCGGTGATGCTGCTGGTGCTTGTAACCTTTGCACCATATTCTCCAAAGCCACTACCCGAGAGCGAAGCTCGTTGACTTCTTCTATTACACCGGGATGATTGTTGGTTCGGATGAGTGGTTGAATAAGATTCAGAATTTGAGATAGTATATTATCGTGTTGAGATACTCTGGAAATGAGAGAGAAAATGGTGTCTCGAACAGGTTTGCCGGTAAGTGCTTCAGGTTCTTCGCCAAAAGGGAAATGTGGTGGATGGAAGGGATCACCTTCTTCTTGTCTCCAATGACTAAGCAGGCTACGATCCCATCCCCAATTCATCCAGAATAGGTGATGGCTGATTGGTTGATCCAATCCTGTTACACTGTCTTCGGAATTCAGGTGAATATCCATATCGGAATAGCTATCGGAGTTTAATGAATTTGAACTAGATACGGGATCCATCTTGTATAATTAGGGAGATGATTTTTGATATGAATTAGATTATAGAATTTAGTTTGGTATTCTTCAATACATAATTTACATATGTATATATAATACCAAATTCCATAAATCACGGATAAATTTTCGAAAGATGTCAGGAAAAGTTTACAGTAACGGATACGCTAAGATATGAATTTTTGTCTATACACTATTTATGCAATAAATGCAGAAAAACGTGTCTAAACAAAAGAATGATAAGCATGTAATTTCCGACAATAAATGATAAGCAAAACTTTTAACATGCAGACATGGTCGAAGTCCATACTTACTCATGCAAGACCTGGTTCGCTAGGACCAATGCTCTGATACCAACTGTGACGATCGCTCCAAATCCATATGGACGAATACGTCATTCATCGATTTCATTGCGAGGTATTTGACCTCTATACGATACGTTTTATAAACATTGCATTCTTTTGAAAAGGTATACCATAAATGAATATTTAAATCCAAGGTTTTCGACATCTGATGATTTCTACATATAGACAATCATCGTAAATAATAGTTTACAATAATACATCCGTTGACAATGCAGTTAAAATAGATACATGATGATGGTTTTCTGAATGCAACGTTTTCTTGAATAAAGCATGTATGACTCCATGCACAAAGCTTATCTAACATATATACAAATAGCGGAAGACTTCTAGGGAACCTGAGAATAAATATGCTAACAAGTGTCAACACAAAGGTTGGTGAGTTCATAGTTTTAATGTTTCACATAATCTATATATAAAGGTGGATCACAAGATTTCAGTTGTTTCATCCGAAACATTTATCTAAATATTCTACGAGATTGAGCACCCTGGTAACTAAACTTTAACGTCTATATAAAAAGTACCCCTGTTTCAACATACATACAACCAACATGTACAATACACGCAAACCAACGTGTACTAAACTCAAATAGCTACGCCTATTTTATAGTTCAGGCTAGGGTTTCTATACCTAGAACAGACGGGGATGTCAAGCCCTATGGATCCATATACAACTACTCGCGCCTACCAGTTCTTATAACCGGCAGTTACTAGTTACCAAAGCTAAGGGATTTTTAGTTCAAACTCGGTGTAGAATTTAGTATGTACTTGTATCCATTGCGTTTAAAATAGAGTGCATGTATTCTCAGCCCAAAAATATAGATTGCAAAAGTAATTAAAAAGGGAGCATATGAAACTCACCTTAGCAACACATTAAATCGTTCACTAAAATGTGACCGAAACACGGAATGCAAAATAACCGTAAATCTCAACCTAGAGAACATATGTTGGTCAATAAATGTCTATCAAGCTAGGTCAGGTCATAGTGTATCACAATCCTAATGCTGGAGATCGACATACAAAAGTTATCCAAAGTCGTTTCAAAAAGTCAATTTTGACAGTTGTTTAACAAAATGAGACGTGTCCTATATAAGGATTCATTTACTCGGCTGGTAATATTCAAAAATCCACTTTATCAATCTTATTAACAAGTTGTTTAAATATCAAATGCAGATTCGAAAGCAATTTCATTTAACGTTAATCATAATTCAGTCGATCATAACTTTTAATTCGTTCACCGAAATTACGCGATTTCTAAATGAAAAGTTATTGATTTTTTGCCAGCTTTCCAACGACATGCATATCATATACCTTTTATCAGTAATATATGTATTTAATTCGTGATTCATCATAAACTATCTAATGACAAAATTAAAGCATACAAGCATGCATAAACATATATACTCGAGCACTAGCCATGGATACACTATTAATATTTAAAAGTTGAGATATGAATGCTCACGTATCAATATTGAGATTCAATATTGCAGGAAAGTATGTAGATACAACGTAGATGATAAACACTAGTTTGACTCACGAGCAATACCCTCGAATAATACCCATCACCTCTTTAGCTATAACTCATAATTTCCTTAGCTCTTTCCCGCTCGAAAAACATGTTTGAAATAACTTGTCTATGACCTCATCGTAGTATTTTATGTATAATACTAATAATAATATCAATATTACTAATAATAATATCAATATTACTAATAATAATAAATAAGTTTAATAATAATAATAATAATAATAATAATAATAATAATAATAATAATAATAATAATAATAATAATATAATTAATGAAATTTACAGAATAGAAAGAAGAGGAAGAAGGAGTGCACAAACTGAATCATTTTCGCTTGTTTTATAGATGTGGCCAACCCTGACCCCTATGCGATCGCATGGTTTGTTTAAAAATCGAATGCAGTCTTTGAAAAACGTCTCATATAGAGGTCAAAACCTCACAACGAAATCCATTAATATGGAACGTTTATAATCAATATGAACGGGACATTTCACTAGCCGGCGGCTTTGATGACAAGTCGGCGGCTTGAGTGCTTGATCCCCAAGTTAATCGTTTTTCTGGATTTCTATGGAATGTTCTGAATTTCAACCCCAAGCCGACAGCTTCACTTGATCCATGTCGGCAGCTTCCTTGTTATTTCTGCAACTCTTATATGATTTTGATCCTGTTTAATACATATCTCAAATACTAACTTCGTCCCATTACAAGTGTCCACTTACTTTTTGCACACAGTTTTAGAACCCACTAAATCCATTATTCACCAATCAGAAATCTTCTCTCTCCAGAATAATCTCTTCTGATTGGTTGAAACACAAAGTGGACACTTGATATGGGACGTCCCAAAATATAAATGTGGACACTTTAAGTGGGACGGATGGAGTAAAACATTAAAAATATCTTTTTCCCATTCATACCTATTTTTGTGTGTTTAATCATTCAGTTTGTCTTTAAAATACCAAGATAACTCCTTAAAATGTTATAAAAAACTTGTATAATTTAAGACTTATCAGCGGCACACGATTACATAGGTGCGGCGCACCTGCGCTGATTCAGCTCAAAAATTTCAGCCGACCTATAAAAGCGTTTGGGGGGGGGGGGGATTTTGAGGGGAAGCTTGGTGGGGATTTTGAGGGGAAGCTGCACTTTAGGGGCCGTTTAGGAACTTTAAATAGGTTCTAGCCGTGATTACATCACGATGAAGCTCAATTTCATGGTCCTAGCTCAAGATTGTTGAAGATTAGTGATAGATTTCCATCATCCATTCTCTAGTTTGTAATTTTCTTTCCATTTGAGCACTTGTTCTTAATTTCTCTAGTTGTAGTGATGAATACTTATGATATCTTTGATCTAGTTGTTGTTTATGCTATGATGTTAGCTTAGATTTGCTTGTGTTCATTTGATTACGTAACTTGATGATTAGATTTGCCCTAATTTTATGGATTGATGTTTAAATAGGTCAATATTGTTGAGTTTGGTTGAACACCCATTGCTAAGATTATTTTAAGCCTCATTTTGATTACATTGATTGTTAAACTATCTTAGTGATAGGATTTGTGATTCAATTAATGCTTCAACACCATTTGGTGATCTAGACAATTAGGAATTTGGTTCAAGTGATTGGATTATTGACTTGATTGGTGATTAAAATAGCTTTTAGTTAACATAGTGGTGATTAGCCTTTTCAAGTGATTATCTAGGTTAAGAATTTGATGCGAGTCTAATTCAAGTTCAAGTCTCAATGATTTTATCCAACATAGTTTGATCTTTGAAAATGAGTCTACGTGAGTTAACGAATTTCATTTGATTGAGGTTTTATGGAAGTTGACGAATGGAAATGAAACTATATGTTTGAACATTGTGATTTAACAAATGCAAAATGGGTAATTCATGTCAAAAGGTGGATCAATCAAGTGAATACATTTTTCTATTATTTGTTAATCTCTCTTAGGTTAATATTAGTTTAATCAACACTTTCTTAAAACTCTCCAATCAACTTAGATAATTATTAATGTTTTCGGAATCTCAATTAAATCGCTCTCTGTGGAACGAACTTGGACTTGCTATTAGCTTTACTATACGATTAGGACTAGTTGCCTATTTGTGTGATAATTGTTTAGTAGTATTTTCACACATCACAAATATTAAATAATACTCATATCATTAACAACCATATGTTCATTACCACAAATTACATGTTAAATTGTTAATTATATGAAATGTTCACATGTATCACAAACAAATATTCACATGTGAACAAGAAACTATATATTTGATTATATAGGTAAAATATAAGTTTTTAAGCTTTTTTATGTTCATTCTTACTCTCGATCATTATTGTGGGTGATTCAATCTACTCACAAGTGAAAATCTTTGTAAATTAAAAGTTCTCGCAGTTCTCGCCTTTTTTGTAGTTCTCGTTTGAACTTTTGACTATATATATATATATGTGTGTGTGTGTGTGTGTGTGTGTGTGTGTGTATATATATATGTATGTATGTATGTATGTATGTATGTAGTAAAAGGATCCGGAGAGAACTTAGAGTGGAAGAGAACCTAGAGAACTCACATATTAATGCACATTCACCAACCATATGCACCTAAAAAACAACGAATCCTAAAATGAACAGAAAACCAAACAAATCAAGGCCCTAAATATCGAACAAGAAAAAACCAACGAAAACACTACCCTATCAAGCGTAAAAATGCGGCTAGGGCGGAGATAGGCTTGAGTGCAAAAAAGAGGAGTTTTAGAAGGTCAACGACGTTAACACTCCGATCCGGTGTACCGCGATGACCAAAATCGAGATGATGATTTCGAGAGGGTGGTTAACGACTGACGGCCGTTCAGTTAGATCGGGTAGACTGCCCATGAGGGAAAAAGTGCTAGAAGGCAAAAACCCATGAGATATGTTGAGAAGTGCGTAGGGGAAAAAAGATAAGAGAGAGTGAGATCCACTTTATGTGAGGATGACCCCTCTATTATAGAGGGGAATTTAGGGTTTGGGGGAGACTCATGGGATTTTCCTATACCAAGTCCAAGTGCGAGCCCAAGACCAATCGTAATGGGCTATGCACATCATCAAGTCCCCCAACTTCGGTATGACATGTTGAAGGGATGTCATGTCGAACTTACAAGTTCATCGTTGCCGTAATTCAAGGAGCTCTCTCATATCAACTCGTAATAAGACACGTTAACTCCTCATGCAGTAATGTGTTAGTCTATCGTGTAAACACGTGTGGTCACATACGGATTCTTACATAGTCGATTGTATTGCGCTTTAATCGTCATGTTTTAGCACACAATGCTTTATGGAACGCACGTCTCAGTTTTAACGCATGGTTGCATGCCAGGTGCGCTTGATTGGTTTCCCAATAAGCTCTGACAACCCTTAGGATCATGAGTTAATGTTGTCGACCAGGACCCAACTTCCCGTTGTCTTCCAATCTACTTGACTTATTTTTTCACCAAACACGGTCACCCAGAGCAAAGGTCAGTGGGTTAACGCGTTTGTCATAGTATTTAGCAATCCGATGTTTGTTAATGGTTTCATGCATGGAGACCATCTCTCTATGTTATTTCATCATGTTCAGATATGTGCGTAGCGCTTCTTAGCATAAGCGCTTATCAATAATCATGTGTAATGCACATTCATGAGGTATGCGGGTATGCACATCGTGACAAATCATCACTCTCCAATAGTTCGATATGACATAGTAAAACATGTCGTAGCGAACTATAACAGTGCGTAGCCAAGGACTTTATGCGGCCATGGAATTTCTAGTAGATGCCATGGAAAAATAGGTTCCATGGGTTGTGCGCAACCACGGATTTAAGAAAGGATGTCATGGCCTGTGCGCGACCACGGACTTATAAAGAGTGAGCCATGGGCCGCGTGCAATCATGGATTTATTAAGAGTGAGCCATGGGTTGTGCGCGACCATGGATTAATATAAATGGGCCTTGACACATAGCCATGGTCCACTCATAAACCGTATTCTCGTAAAGTGAGGCTGCTTGAAGCAACTAGTGTTCGAAATTCTTAGTCGCGTTCAAGGCATCTATTGGTGACTCCGAGTTTAGAATATCAGGGTCACGTCGAGGCATCTCCCACTATGTGCGATAGGAGGCTTCTTGAAACAACCAAATGATTAATCGGAGATCATTGTTACGTTCAAGGCATCTGTGACTAGCGAGATCCGAACTCGGTCACATTGAGGCATCCTTGTCATAAGGTGGGGGTTTAAGAATGCGACTTAAGTGCGCGTAAGGAGTGTAAATTAACTTGATCATAAACCAACACAAGCAACTTCGTAATGGCCCGGGTGGCATCTAGGGTATTATTATTGTATTTGTTAGCGCGAAAACACTTGCACATGTTAACTGTTTGAGCTTTCTATGAATATAGTATATAGTACACAATAATTGTAAGCCACTTCATCAGTATACATATTAACTATATTAACTTAAAAGCTCACAGACCATGTCTTAATGCATGTTGAATGATTTTCTTTGCCAAGTACTGTAATTGTGATCATCAAGCCCGTAAGATTTCTAACAGTAAACATGTGTTAGGTTTGGCGTAAATAAATTTGTTAACAATCGTACTTATACTCAAGGCATGCTAGAGCACAATCTCCATGTATACTTTCATGCACACATTATACATTTTTATTTGTGCACGTATGTGCGTACAAGAGTCTTCTAAGTGCGCCTACACTTAGGGATTGAGGTTAAGAGTGAAAAACTCTATCGCTTATAATCATGACTTTCAGATCTCTAGTTCTACATAGGCGAGGCTAGGAAAACTCAATGTGCGTCACCCTCCGATTAAATATCAAGCATGTCGCGCGAGAGCTATAGATATGCATCCCTTAAGTAGGTGGAAATGCGCTAGTATATTTCTATGCATAGATAGTTCAAGTCGAATAGCTACTCTGCATTTTTATAACGGTACAAAATATCGCAGACTGAAAATCACTTAATGTACAAATAATTTCCTACAATATATTGTTTTGATGATAGAACCATTGGGAAACTTAAACAATCGCGACATGCTTAATCATAAAATGAAAAGTAGACAAATAGTAAGGTGATCAACCATACTAAATTCGACTCTTCACGTGCATCAATCTTTAGCGAGTCGCGTGCCTTGTGCGGTTGATTGGTTTTCCAGTCTGCACTGGCAGGTTATAGATCCCGTGTTACTAATGCCAGTTACTCTATAGGGACCTTCTCGATGTAGGTCAGGCTTTTCCGTACTCTTCTTGAAGCATTGGTGGTTTAGAGATTAAGTGTCGAGTTGATATCATGCTAGAAGAGTTGCGTGCAAACATATGTTGTTCCCATAAGGGAATGAAGATGCAAACTAAGCGATATGCTACCATGGATTCATGTGGAGCTACCATGAGCTTGCGCGGATCATAAATAAAATGCATCCATTGAATCTTTTTAACCAATATAGGACATAGTACATGACAATTGTAAGCCATTTTGTCATTGTGTGTTTATACTATATAAATTTTAAGTTGTAGACGCCATGAATTTATGCTGTGTGCACGTAACATAAATATTGTTCGTTCATAGTCTTAGGTAGAGCTACCATAAACCTAAAAAACCGTCTGCGAAGCGGGATGAAGCGCACCATGGGCTTATAGTCATATGCCATGGGCTAAAGAGATGCGACTTACGTGCGCGCAAGTTGCAGTCATACTCACCCGAAACACTGTGTATCTAAATATCGTGCACAAAGTATAATGAGGTACAATCATTTACTTATAGTCATTTGCGTACATTATGCGCGATAATATCAACGTCCTGACGCGAATATTGTCGCACCAAATTCATCAACATACTTTTAAAGTAGTAAATATTACTTCAAACATTGCACGTGTAGTTAATAACACATGCGTCCCAATACTAAATATGTATGTGCATCGTCTGATGCGCATATGCATATGTGATAATGATATGCACATACATATCAATTATCATGAAACGTACATGCAGTGAAGCGACATTATGATCAACTTAACATCTCAAATGTTAAGTTGCGCAGATGTGATGCTTCCATGAACAAGCCGACCTGATAAAGGCTTTACGGCGTGCATTAGGAAAACATCTTTCCCGCAGTGATAGTCTAATAGAATGTCAGCCCCCCATCTCAAGACAACTAAAGTATTTAGTTGTGTTGAATTTTACATGATATCTCACTAAATAATTTTATGCACGTATGTAGTGCGGTCAAGCTTTGTGGATATCACATATTTTGCGTATTCGGGCCTCGTTAATCAATCTCATAGTAGAATTTATTAAGAGTTATAGCTAAAGGATAAGCATCAACATTGCTAATAATGAACCCTAGCGCTTACGAATAATAGCATGCACGACTAGGAAATTAGCCTTGACAATAATGCGAAAATTATGACAAGGGTCGTACATTAAGTCGTGTGCAAATCAAGTTAATTAGAAATTATGTCTCATCAACAATAACGTATAATTTATAAGAACTCGGACATACCCACATTTTTTAGAGTTAACCAAATATCGCTTCGAATGTAATGATACGCATAATGATCAGTCTCAAAACGACATTAACAAAGTAGCGACCGGCTAGGATCTTACCCGGCACGGTCCATCCCAGAAGAAGGGCTACTCCTTGACATCATCCGTCATCATGTAGCCAGTCATGATAACTATAACCGTGAAGAAACACTTGGAACAAGTAGAAAGCAAAACCTTCCTGGATTAGACTGAGAGCTCCGTGATACCTTAGACGGAACCGACATGCTGCTGGCACCGTCACCACTTCTCGGTTCGGTATTTCAACTCGGCATAAAGATACCCTCCCGGGATAAGCACGCCGTCCCGGAGAAAGTGCACTGTCCCGCAATAGACACTTCATCCTGGAACGAGTACTTGACCCCGGAACAAACGTGCAAATAAGTTGCACGCCACGTCAGCTCATTAATCTTGGAAAGTTTGTTAGGATCTGCTCGATTATTCCCATGAAAGGGGCAGGTGCCACGTCACCCCTCGGGATTGGAAAAGTTTGTTACAACCATGAAAGGGACATATGCCACGTCATCATTCCCTCCTAACATCTATAAATACGTGAACAAGATCATTTATTCCACAACACTGGATGCATTAATGTTACTCTGCCCAAGTTAATTACGATAGCATTACTCCAGTCGTTAATTCAATTCCGATAAGCGCTCCGATCATCGTCGGAGCTAATCTTCACTCTAAGATATTAACTTATTCGATTCCGATCGAATAAGGTTAATTCAATCGATTGTTTTACACCCTTGGAATCCAGATTCCAAATCGGGGTTTGCACAATTATTGGAGTTAAAACATTCGACTTACTATTTTTCCAAATCAAGCACTCAAACCCGAAATCTATCTACACTAAACGATTTTGGTTTGATCAAATGGCGCTATCTAAAGGTACAAAATTAATCACTACTCACCACAACGAGCTGGAAGACGAAGAAACAAGCATAAACAGCACCGACGACGCTAATGTGCATATGATCCACTCATGGGTCGTGGGAAAACGACGAAAATTAGGGGTATTAGATGAATGGAAGCATGAACCAATCGTCTTCCCCTCGTTATTCAATATCAACCCATCTTCTAATCCTGTTATCATACGAGCACACATCTCCAACTGCCAAATTGGGCGAATATACACCGACACCAGTGCAGGGGCAGAAGTCATGTTTAAACATTGTTTTCTGTAGCTACCAGAAAACATCAGCCGGCGGAAGAAAGCCACAACTTCGCCGTTGGTAGGATTCAACAGCGCTGCAACCTGGCCGGTGGGTTCCATCACGCAGGAGGTTGTGTTGGGAACATTACCTTTCTAGAGTACTGCAGACATCGAATTCTCCATAGTTAAAACAGACTCACGGTATAACGTTATCCTAAGACGTAACGCCATGCAGAAATTGGTGCAATTACGTCAACAGTACACAGCATGTTGAAGTTCCCGACTTCAGCCGGAGTGGCCACGATTCGAACGCAAGAATTGGAACCAATCGAATGTATGCAGATATTCAAAGGAACCAATGACAATATAATCTATGACAACGGTTACGTGTCCCCGAATCCCAAGCATCCGAACCAGCGGATCCAGATTGGTGCTACCTTGAGCACCAACGCAAAGGACACGCTCTGTAAACTCTTAGTAGCAAATATTGATGTCTTCGCCTGGGAACCATCCGACATGACGGGTGTCCCACGGAAAATAGCCCAACACCGGCTAAACGTAAACCCGAACATCACACCGGTCGTTCAGAAGACAAGAGCAATGGCGCTAGAACGAAGCGAATTCCTGGATAATGAGGTACAACGATTAGTCGACGCCGGTATAATGAAAAAGTAAAACATCAAACATGGGTGGCGAATCCCGTGATGGTAAAGAAGGTAGACGGATCTTGGCACATGTGTGACGAATACAAAGACATCAACAAAGCATGCCCAAAAGACAATTACCCTCTGCCGGAAATCGATTGGAAGGTTGAGTCCTTCTCGGGTTTCCAGTTCCTAAGCTTCCTGGATGCATACAGGGGTTACCAACATATCCCAATGGCATAAATTGACGTAGAAAAGACCGCATTCTTCACAAACAAAGGCATTTTCTGCTATACAAAAATGCCATTTGGGTTAAAGAATGCCGAGCAACATACCAATAGGTAATCGACAAAGCATTCTAGGACGAAATCGGACGAAATATCGAAGCATACGTGGACGACATCGTCATCAAGAGCAAAACAGAAGAATAAATGATTTTAGACATCATTGAAACGTTCGATTCGCTACGCAAAATCAATATGAAGCTAAATCCGTCAAAATGCTTTTTCGGAATGGAAGAAGGCCGCTTCTTAGGCTTAGAGGAATTAAGGCAAACCCGAAAAAAATCCAAGAAATCGAAGACATGCAGTCACCCAGGAATAAAAAAGACGTCCAAAGCTTAAACGAGAAGCTAGCGGCACTCACAAGGTTTCTGTCACGAGCCGCCGACAGAGCTCTCCCCTTTTTCCAGACGTTAAAGGGCTGCCTGAGCAAAAAAGATTTCATTTAGACGGATGAGGCCGATAAGGCCTTCCAGGATGTAAAGGCATTCTTAAAGGAGCTGCCAACATTAACGGCACCTATACCGGGTGAAACCTTCGCGGTATACCTTGCCGCCTCTTCCGAGGCAATTAGCTCGGTCCTAATTGCCGACGGAGGTAAAACTCAAATGCCGGTGTACTTCGTAAGCAAAGTATTACAAAATGGAGAAGTAAACTACCCGGCCATGGAAAAACTAATTTATGCTTTAGTGCACACAGCCAGGCGGTTACGGCGATATTTTCAAGCACATCCGATACAAGTTTTCATGGACCAACCGATCAAACACGTCCTGACTAGGCCATAAATTTCTGGGAGAATGGCGAAATGGGCAATAAAACTTGGCTAGCACGAAATCACCTTCCTCCCGAGACATTCGGTCAAGGGCCAAGTCATAGCCGACTTTCTGGTGGAGCTCCCTTCTGACATGATCAAGCAAGGCGAAACCACAGTCACAAGAAGGGAAACGGACGATTTCTGGGAACTATATACGGACGGAGCGTCAAGTGAGGATGGGCCCGGCATAGGTCTACTTCTCGTTTCCCCAAACGGAGAAGAAATAACCTACGCTATCCGGTTGAAGTTCGCCGCCTCAAACAACGAGGCCGAGTACGAAGCACTAATAGCCGGATTACGCTTGGCTAAAAGTATTGATGTACGACAACTCACAGCTTATGTCGACTCACAACTGGTACCAATCCAGTTAAACGACAGCTTCGAAGCAAGGGATACATCGATGCAAAAATACTTAGAACTTACAAAAGCACTAACCAACACCTTCGCAGCATTTGAAATAAAACAAATACCCCATAACCATAACAAGAAAGCAGATGCTTTGAGCAATCTTGCCTCTTTGCTCTACGACCACTTCACCAAAAAGTTATGGTTGAAGTACTGTAAAGAAAGTCAACCGAAGAGGATACCCTCATGGCAACAATCACAGCAGAGGAAGAATGTTGGATGACACCTTTCATAAAATACCTTGCCGGCGTTACCCTCCCGGAAGACAAATTACAAGCCCGTAGGATACGAATGCGGGCACCAATGTATAACTTTAAAAATGGCGTCCTGTACAGGAAATCATTCACAGAGCCTTACTTAAGGTGTGTTGGCCCAACGCAGGTCAAAGAGATAATACGAATGCACGAAGGAGCCTGCTCCACACATTCCGGCTACCGAACGATAGTTAGCAGGATCAAGAGAATGGGTTATTTCTGGCCACACATGTACCGGGACACATATGATCAGATCGTAAACTGTGATGCATGTCAAATACACGTTCCCATCAACAGATCCCCCCGTCGAAACATGATTCCTATACACGCCACTTGGTCGTTCTGCAAATGGGGGATTGACATCGTCGGCCCATTCCCAAGAGGTGTCGGTAACATTAAATTCCTAGTAGTCGCAATCGACTGCTTTACAAAATGGGTCGAGGCGAAACCGTTAAGCACGATTACAAGAAGAAAAATCTTAACCTTTGTATGGGAGGACATTGTTTGTCATTTCGGTTTACCACGAGAGATAGTCGGCGACAACGGCACATAGTTTGCACACAATCCATTTAAGGACTGGTGTGCAGACATGGACATTCAGCAGTAATTTACTTCTGTGGCCTACCCACAGGCCAACGGACAAGTCGAGGTCACTAACAGAGACATCGTTGCAGGCATAAAAGCAAGACTAGGTAAACACCGTCAAGGATGGGTGGATGAACTCCAACATGTACTATGGGCACACCGGACAACACTTAAAGATAGTACGAACGAAACACCATTCATTCTGGTGTACGGCACCGAAGCGGTTATCCCGGCTGAAGTGCTTGTCCCAACCAACTGAATAACAAAATTCGATGAACAACAAAATGATGAAGCATTGTGAGGAAACTTGGATGCTCTGGAAGAACGGCGGACAATAGCACATATCCGGCAAGCCGAAAAGAAATAAAAAATCGCAAACCACTATGACAACAAAGTCAAGCCACTTGACTTTCAGTTAAATGACTTGGTGTTACGTAGCAACGAAGCCAGCCGACAGCAAGACGTCGGAAAATTGGGCCCAAGATGGGAGGGACCTTACAGGGTCGTCGGCATAACCGAGTATGGTGCATACCACCTGGAGACACCAGACGGAGTTCCAATGCCCATGGCACACCTTTCATTTGAAGAAATATCATGAGTAACTTATCTGCGACCGGGAGGACTGATTACCCACTCTGATGGCAGAAATGCAAAACACTTATGTACTCAAATCATTTCTATGTATAAGTCATCAATAAAGTTTCATTTTATATACTTATGCACTGTAACGACTCTGAATATGACACAAGTAAAATCAAAAGTCTTTTGGCATATTTCAGACCTATCGCCAGAAGAAATGCTTTCTAGCTTTCGTTGGTAGGAGGACACCCCTTGAAGAACCTTCTCGGATAACAAGGGTGTCCGACCATATCAATGATGGTCCGGTTCTACCATATAAACAACTCGACCATACTCACGCGTAGTCTAGATATCTACGTTTTTGTAATGACAATATACGCAACTCAAAGCAAAATAAACTAGTTTATACACAATATGTAACAAGATATAAAGAAGTCACATTAATCATACAAAACACAACTGAGTGCATATCTCTACGGTTGGTAATTTACAATATCCTCCACGGATGAGTTTTCGTCCCTGCAGATTTTGTATAACTCTTCAAAACTAATATGGCCGAGAGCCTCATGTGCCTGCTGGCAGTCCTGGACACAGGTAGCGCTCAAATCAGTCTTCATCTTTTGGGCCGCGCTACCAGGCTGCAAGAAACACTGCACCGCCTTCAACACCTCAAACGTAGTCAGCTTCTTGATAGCCTCAATAAAGGCACTGAACTGCTGATTAATAATGGATGACTTCAGGAGACGGGCAAAAAGCACAGGAATACCATGTTGAAGGCGGGTAAGTTCGCCTAACGTGGTCGTCACCTTCTCTGATAACTTCTTATTGTCATCAGAAAGTGGGGCAACCTTCTCCTGTTCCTGGGCAAGTGCAGCCTTCAACGTTTCCTGCACTTCCCGAGAAACACGTAACTCGTCCCGGGTGGGCTCTAAGGCCTCCTTCGCCGACGCCAGCTCCATCTCAAGGCGAGTGATCATCCCCGACAACTCTGCCACGCGACGGTTATCATTCTCAAACATCACACAATGCTCGTGAATGCGACAAGCATCAGCCTCGCTCTGGTTAAATTCATCTGCCGCAAGATGTTGAGCAAACACGGCAAACTGAGAATGGAAGCGTTGTGCCTGGGTGGCGGAAAGAGCGGCCAACCCCTCTTTCAGAGCCGGAAAGGTTATGAAGTCCAGATATTCCCTATAAACCGGGTAGTCTGAAGCATCACAGTGAAGAAGATCACGGAATGGCTCGACATTACAGTCGGGCAGAACGTAAACGTTCTGCCCAGCATTTGTTGTAAGCCGGGGGCGAGCATCCGAGGCCTCCACAGCGGGTTCTTTTTCGGGACGGTGCCCTTAAACCGACTCCCTCTCAGTAGCTGGCTCCTCCTCAGCCACCCGACTCTCCCCCACAACCGGTTCAAGCCTCTCCCGGGGGGTAGCTCCCTCCAACAACGAAACCATGGGGCAGATGCCTGACCCCCCGCAGAAGTCACACCAGCGTTACCTATGCATACACGAAAGAAAGCAATGTAGTCAGCACAAGATACTATAAGGCAAGTTAAAGTGAATGCGAGTCAAAGGCATACCTTCAACTGCCGCAGACGGCTCAATCCGACGCCTGGTACAACGGATCAGCCCACCCTCTGAAGAACCGCCATTGGAAGATTCCAAGTCTTGAGGAGGCGGCGCCCTGTAACGGCTGGAAGACGCCAAAGGCATACCCTCAACCACCTTGTCGGTAAAAACCATGCCAACCAGACTCGTCGCCCTCAGAACCTCCGACACCGTTAACTCTGCACACATCATAAAACGTCTTTTAATAAATCATGGTTACGTAAAAAAGGATGGAAAACGTCACACGGATAAATACCTCTCCCGCCTCTGCGAGCGACATGAATCCTATCAGAATGGGTCCAGTTGTTGCTAACATTAGCCATTACCAACACCTGCTCATCATAAGATCGTTGAGGAATCCTCAGGCCCCTCAATTGGTCAACCATCAATTTGCCCAGCTCAGACAGTTGTCTCGGCTGCTGAACAGTCACCGACCTAAACAGATAGGACTGTGCGTTCCTCAATGGAAAGTCAGAACACTTGGCAGAAACGCACGATTGCACCCAGTTATCTGCAATCGCTGGTGCCTCCCCAAGGAAATCAATCTCATCAGCAAACGTGTACCACCCTCTGCGATAGGACGATAGCCGAAAAATGCTTCTGAAAATGTTCAAGCTTAGGACCATGCCTAAACCATTAAAATACATTTCAAACAGCACGATCGCGCGAACCCCATTCAGATGCAAACGAGCAACACTAAGGCCGTAGAAATTTAAAACCTTCGTGAAGAAGCGAGTAAATGGGTATCTCAGATTTGAGACCTCAAAGGGTCTCAAATAGATAGCACAATGATTTGGTAGGGGCCCACAAGCACGCTGCTGTGACCTTGGAATCACTAACCCCAAGCCTCGTAGTTGAGGTTATATATAACAAATCCTATCAAGATAGGCTTGATCGATGTTGCTAGGCGCACGTAACACGTCATGAAGAATATTAGCAGATCTGGGAGCCATATTGAACGAAGAAGAAAATAGAGAGATTTAAATTGAAGAAGATAAGAAAATTGTTTCTCTGTATTATGTAAAGCGAATACTATCGAAGGTAGAAAGGCTTGAATGAAGATAAATGATCGTTTATGTAGGCAAAAATCGTATGCGGGTCCCATAAAACTCAAAAAGGTGCATTGAAACACGAGAAGCACTTTACTATGATTAAGACAACATGCAACGCGCATTAATTGCACGTCAAATCACGCGCGTGGGTCATGTTAACTTAAGTTTGGCGACGCAGCTGTCCCAGCTGACCTCACCAAACTGGGGGGACTTAATGATACGCATAATGATCCGTCTCAAAACGACATTAACAAAGTAGCGACCGGCTAGGATCTTACCCGAAACGGTCCATCCCGGAAGAAGGGCTACTCCCCGACATCATCCGTCTTCATGTAGCCAGTCAGGATAACTATAACCGTGAAGAAACACTTTGAACAAGTAGAAAGCAAAACCTTCCCGGATTAGACTGAGAGCTCCGTGATACCTTAGACGGAACCGACATGCTGCTGGTACCGTCACCACTTCCCAGTTCGGTATTTCAACTCGGCATAAAGATACCCTCCCGGGACAAGTACGTCGTCCCGGAGAAAGTGCACTGTCCCGGAATAGACACTTCATCCCGGAACGAGTACTTGACCCCAGAACAAACGTGCAAACAAGTTGCATGCCACGTCAGCCCACGAATCTAGGAAAGTTTGTTAGGATCTGCTCGATTATTCCCATAAAAGGGACATGTGCCACGTCACCCCTCGGTATTGGCAAAGTTTGTTACAACCATGAAAGGGACATATGCCACATCATCATTCCCTCCTAACATCTATAAATACGTGAACACGATCATTTATTCCATAACACTGGATGCATTAATGTTACTCTGCCCAAGTTAATTACGATAGCATTACTCCAGTCGTTAATTCAATTCCGATCAGCGCTCTGATCATCGTCGGAGCTAATCTTCACTCTAAGATATTAACTTATTCGATTTCGATCGAATAAGGTTAATTCAATCGATTGTTTTACGCCCTTGGAATCCAGATTCTAAATCGGGGTTTGCACAATTATTGGAGTTAAAACATTCGACTTACTCTTTTTCTAAATCAAGCACTCAAACCCGAAATCTATCTACACTAAACGATTTTGGTTTGATCAGAATGCATTATTAAATATAAGGAAAGCCATGAGAAAAATTTGTGCAAGAGTTAATAATACCTTGAACCGGATGAATATAATAATTTGAGCGAGAAGATGTGTACCTTCCGAATTTAAAAAATTGTAATTTAATATCCGTTGTCATAAAAAGTTGGTCCTTTAAAAGTTTTCGAGGTTCAATGTGTTGTCGTGCAGAGGATACATGACGCAAAAGAGTGAGCTACGTGTATTATGCTACGCCATCATGTGATTGTCATGTGCTTTAGATGTTAAGGAGCCGTTGCACGAAGCTGGTGCGCTAAGCTAATGCGTGCACGGAGCTAACGCGGGGAGCTGATGCGCGGAGCTGATGTGTAGACCTAGGGAGCCAGTGCGTTGGTGCGCTAATGCGCTAAGCTACCGAGCTGGTGTGCGGAGCTAGTGCGCTAGTGCACAGAGATAGTGCACAAATCTTTTTACGTTGAGCTGTTACGTAGAGATGTCGCGTTGAATCATCGCCCTAAGCCAGTGCGCTGAGCGTGTGGGCTGAGCCATTGCGCATGCTGGGCCATTGCGTGTGTGCGTTGAGCCATTGCGTGTGTGCGTTGAGCCATTGAGCTGAGCATGATGTTGAGCCATTTCGCACGCGCACTTATCCATGTGTATGCGATGAACCATTGCACGCGTTGAGCCGTTGCGCGAGTGCGTTGAGCCGTTGCGCGGGTGCGCTGAGCTGTTGCGCGTGGGTGATAAGCCGTTGCGCGAATGCGATGAGCCGTTACGCGTGTGCACTGAGCAACTGTACATAAGAACTTACATATTAGTGTAGAACCGAACTGAATTTGTGGTAGAAAAGCACGAGTTGTTATCTCGGTATCACGAATGACGCCATTTGATCAAGCATAAAACCGTGGCTAGGGCAGAGATATGTTTGAGTGAAAAAGAGGGGTTTTGGAAGGTCAACGACGTTAACACTTCGGTCTTGCATACCGTGATAACTTGAATCGAGATGATCTCGAGAAGGTGGTTAACGACTGACATTCGTCTGGTTGGATCGGGTAGACTGACCATGAAAAAGCCCTAAAAGGCAAAAACCCTTGAGGGATGATGTGAAGTGCGTAGGAAAAGATAAGATGAGAGAGAGTGAGATCACTTTTATGTGAGGATGACTTCTTTATTTAATTTAGGTTTGTGGAGACACTCGTGGGCTTTCCCTATGCCAAGCCTAAGTGCGAGCTCAAAATCAAGCCTGATGGGCTATACACATCATCACTAACAAAACAAAATGAAGCTAACTACTAATCACACTAAAACAACACAAAGAAACTTCAAAACAAATTGCCAAAGCTAAATCGAACGCACCTACCTTGGTGGATCATCATCATCATCTTTGTCATATGTGTATTCTAGTACGGCTTCATTATTCCACCTAGAAAACGGTCCGCTGAGAATAATCAAAGTAATTAGCAGTAGAAGTATGGTAAAACTGAGAGAAAATCAGAAAATGATTTCATGAAAAAGGTTAGAGGTATTACATCATCATATCATATATCATATATATTCTTTAATACTAAGACCATTAATACTCAACTGAAAAACTAAAATATTGGACTAGTAACTTAGTGTCTTGTCAAGACATTTCTAAAATACTGAATACAGATTAAAAGTTGTCATCCGATAACTGAAAATTAAACTTTTTAGTACTCACACTTGACAATAATACATTATTATAAATAAAGAAAGAAAAATTGATGCCATTGACGTCTTTCAAAGATTCTAGTAAGACAAAGAATAACGTGTCGACGGCATTGGTCTAAATGTCTAATTACTTAAAAACCGACTTGCAAACTTTTAACATGTGAATGGGAAATATAGGATAAAGAAAATAGGTAGACTAAAGTATTTCCATAATTAATTCTAATCCAATCCAAATGGGAATAGAATTGGGTGAAGGAAAGCATATTATTGAATCCCAAAATGAAGATCACTTTCCGAAAGCTTCAAATTCAAAAATAGAAAAGTTTTCTACCGAAGCTGCCATGAAATAAACCCCACTTCTAACTTGTTTGTCTCTTTCTTATAATTATTTTATATCTAATCTAATATCTAATATCTAATATCTATAATATAATATCTATATCTAATATCTAAATCTATATCTATTATCTACAATGTAGTACTAGTACTAGATTATATTAACTTAATTATTACGGAGTACTGTATATGTTAACCTTTCAAACCAAACATATTTCTGTTATACGTCAATTATTTGCTTCATTTGTCACGTTAACTTTGTTTTCATTACTCATTTCCACTCTTTACATTATCCGACCAAACAGATAGAATTTGTTTATACCGTTATCTAAGTTGTGTCGGTTTTATGTTTATTGTATTTAATATAATATATTCGAATTTATATTGAATTTTTAGATATTGGCGAGGTATATGCTCATAAAATAATATTTTGACATTAGCCGGGCATCTTTGATCTTATATCAAAAAGATTTGTAGTAACGATTAACTAACTTATACTTTTAATATACTAAATCTCTTAATAGAATGAAGATACATTTAAAAATTAATAGTTATGATTTGAAGAAACAATTTAAAAATGACATTTGTCATAATCTTGACATGTTAGGAAGAACTTTAATTCAATTTTATGTTTTTTTCGATGGACTCTTGTTTCATGTTATTTTCTTGTTATAATTTCCTTTTTTTTCTCGTCTTAATCTTGTTGTCTTGTGATGTTATGTAGTTCTCGTGATATTGGTTATTGATGTATTGCAGGTTATTTTTAGTGTCGTTGTATTTGCTACCTTCCGACTAATTTATAGTTTTCATTACTTGCCTTTCAAAAAATAAAATAAAAATTAGCTAAGGTATAATGCATGCTAACATAGTCCATTATCGTTATATCTACATTTATTTATATTTATATATGTTTTATTTTAAGACTTTTATAATAACATATTTAAGGGTTATCTTTCACAAACTTGAATACACATATTTGATTCGTACATAGTAAATAACTGACAAAAATTCATTCCCCGTCTCTGAACTTTACATCAAATTTGACTCCATGTCCTTTTTTTTTTTTTTTTTTTTTTTTTGTACATTCTTCGTCCCTAATGTATCAAAAATCTACATCCCTCATCCTCCCGTCTACTTTCTGTCAAAACCAGTCGTTACCTCTTATCACGTGTGATAATGTGGGGGTCCACGTTTTTACAGATTTTCGGTTCGAACCGGACAAAACCTAAAAATTGCACCAAAACTAATCGAATCGAATCGAACCAAACCAAAAAATATATGTTCCACTTCTCAGTCCGACTAGGAGATAGCATACACTCTTAGAATATACTAGGATATAATAATAAACTAATTACTGTACAATTTTGAATGATATAGGGTTACCCGTTAATAACTTGTACCCGGTCTTTGTTATCCATCCATCCATATACACTATAAAACATTTGACTATACAATTTTAAATTGTATTCATGCAAGATGTTATAATTCAGTAGGCTTATAACTACATTTAATGGTTATAAGAACAAAGAGAGAAAAAGAGAGAAGAATGAGAGAAGAAATATTGATATTGATATTTCAAGAGAAATGGTGCACCTTAAATGGCTACCATACATGTCTATTTATAGTATAAAATATTACTATGCAAGAAATATAATAATAATAAAATTAACATCCAATCTAGATATTTTATAACACTCCCCCTTGGATGACAATTTTATTAGAGAATAACTAGTACTGCCTCGTTAAAAACCTTGCTAAAGAAAACTCATTGGGATAAAACTTTAGCTAAGGGAAAAAGAGTGCAGCATAGAGTTGACTCCCCCTCAAGTAGGCAACGCCTGAGTTGTTACATCTTCTGAACATGCCTCATGCCAATATTATGAACGTGTGTTCTGAAAATAGCAGTTGGCAGTGCTTTGGTATAAAGATCAGCAGAGTTGTTGATTGAACGTATCTCATTTTAATCTGGTTGTCTTTTACGAGATCTTGAGTATATGAGAAGAATCTGAGGTTTTCATCTGAAACTGTATCATCTAAATCTTTTATGTACAAGTTTAGCCCCTGTGATTTGTCTACAGTCTCCTTCATGGTTTGCTCAAACCCTTGTTTCAATTCCTATTCCCTTGTAGTCTTTTCTGAGCCTTACCAACATACCATTCTTTTCTATCAAACTTATGACCGTTAAGACCGTCTATGGCTTTGGCGCCTCGTCAGTATTTATATTTTGTTCAGTCACTTTTGATACTCTTCTTTCATTTGTATTATGCAAGCTGCATTATCTTCATATATAGTTGTTGGTGAAGATAGTTGTTAGTCTTTTATAGCGTTCTAGTCCACAAGAATCAATAATGATTTGATGATGTTGCAACAAGTGTTTGTTTTAAGAACGCCATGATTTTGTGGTACCTCCATTTAGGAATACATATCGAGTTTGAGATTTATCTTTATGAGGATTTGATGAATGACCTGCATATACATAATCAACCAAATCTTGTTTTGAAACGTTAGAATAAAATAATTTTAAATCAGCAGTTTCTCAAGGGTATCAAAATATGTGTTTGTCCCATTCCAATATCTTTTTGTAAGAACTGAGTTGAACCTTATCAAAAAATTAACTGCAAAAAAAATGTCAGGTCTTGTACAATTTGTAAGATACATAACAGTCCCAATTGCACTAATATATGGAACTTCTGATCCGTTAATATCTTCATGATCTTCATGGGAATGAAATGGATCAGTGTCAATATTGAGTGATCTAACAACCAATTGGTTTTATCTTTAAAAAAATGTTTTAAAATCTTTTCAGTATAAGTTGTTTGATGTACAAGTAGACCATTAGGCATATGCTCAATTTGCAATCCAAGGTAATACTTGGTTTTTTCAAGATCTTTCATTTCAAAATAATTCTTTAGAAGTTGAATGATTTCATAGATCTCTTTATTTGTTCATATGATGTTAAGAACATTGACATAAACAACTACGATCTCATATCCGAACATTGTTTTTATAAAACATACGTGCAAAATAAGTTTATATTTATACCCTTTTTTTTTTATCAAGTAGTCATTTAATCGGTTATACCACATACGTCCCGTTTGTATAAACCCACTTAGAAATCTTTGTGATTTAATGGAATATATTCCCTTGGGTTTTACATTAGATGCTTATGATACCTTAACCCTTTAGGTATATTCATATATATCACTATTAAGTGATCCATACAGATAAGTAGTAACAACATTCATGAGATGCATTTAAATAACTACCAGGTTGATTAAGTATCTAATAAGTAATTGTATCCATTACAGGAGGATAATTTTTCCTCCTAATTCATTTCTGGTCTTTGTGGGAAATATTGAGTTACAAGTCTAGTTTTGCTTGCACATTTCTTTTCGGATAAAAATTCATTTGTATCCCATACGTTTCACATCTTTAAAAGTGATAACGATTGATCCGAAAACTTTTCTTTTATCGAGCGATTCTAATTCAGCTCTTATTGCTCCTTTCCATTGAGCTCAATCATGTCCATTTTGTATATTCAATGACAGATTTTAGTTCCAGATCATCATCTTTATTCATGATGTCATTGTAACATTATATGAAAATATCTCATAGAGATTTTAGTTTCATTTCGGTTCCATAATATTGCATAATTTATCGCAATTTTAGTATTTACATTTATCAATATCCTCTGCAGAAGGAATATTGATTTGTGGTTCTTCTTGAACACTTTCTCTTACCTCGTTATCAGCTGATTTTCTTTTTCGAGGATTTTTATCTTCGGAACCAATTGATCTTCCACGTTTGATGCGTGGCAAAGACTCAACAGTGACATTATTGCCAGCTTTTAGAATTTCAGTTCGAGCTGGAGCATTTATCGCTGGTATATATGATTTAGTCACTTTTTTATATCTGTAAATGCATAAAGTAATTAATTTGCAAGTTCTTGCATATGCATTATTTTTGAACTTTCGTTTCACATTCTTTTGTGCGAGTTCAATATACCTTAATTGATGTTCACATCATGAAGCATCATTTTATTTTTTATTTTTATTTCTCCCCCTAATCTAGGGAACAATGTTTTATTAAAATGACAATCAGCAAAACGTGCTGTAAAAACATCACCCATCATGGGTTCAATATATCTTATGATTGAAGATGTTTTATATCCAAAATATATTATCATCTTTCTTTGAAGAACTATTTTATTGTGTTGTGGTGATACAATTGGAACATACACTGCACAACCAATGTTTTAAGGTAGAAAATATTTGGCTCTTGGCCAAAATCAAGTATTAAGTGAAAATATTTACGACTTCCACATGGTATAATGCGAATTAATGTCGCAGCATGTAAATTTACATGTCCACATATAAATATTGAGAGATTTGTACTCATTATCAATTGTCTAGTTATTAGCTGTAAGCGTTTATCTATTGATTCAGCTAAACCAATTTTGTGTATGCACATGAGCAACTGGATGTTCAACAACAATCCCTGTAGATATATAATGATCATTAAATGCTTGAGATGTTAACTCACCAGCATTATCAAGTCTCATCCTTTTAATGGTGTAATCAGAATAATGTGTTCTCAATTTAATAATTTGTGCAAGAAACTTTGCAAATGCCATATTACGACTTGATAACATACAAATATGAGACCATCCGCTAGATGCGTCTATTAGAACCATGAAATATCAAAATGGTTCACATGATGGATGAATTGGTTCATATATCTTACCTTGAATTCTTTCAAGAAACATTTGTGATTCTTTTTCACAATATACTTTTCATTAATCACCATATGTGCTTTCCATTAATCACCATATGTGTTTTTTCTTTTTTTATAAATCACCATATGTGTTTTTTTTTTTATCATATATCCTTTTCACCATATACGCTTTTAATCATATGCGCTGTGTTTTTCACCATATGCGCTTTTAATCATATGCGATTTTCATCATATGCGTTGTGCTTTTCATCATATTCGCTTTTTATCATATGCGCTTTTTTATGTGAATAGTAAATTAATTAATTTCGTTTTACTATTCATATGAATTAATTTAGATTTACTATTTTGTTAATTGAGTAATATATATATACATCATATACTTGTGACTCCGAAGGCTCAAATGAATTTGACCATATAGTTATACGTTGTACCTTGCACATTAATTTTCAGTAGAAGCTTTAGATGCATATTATTTTCAGTAGAAGCTTTAGATGCACTTTTTTTTTTAATCACCAAATACCACAAACACTTTGTTTGCGTTTGTTCATAGTCATCAATGAAAACCATTTTCTTTAATTTTATTTTATACAATAAAATTAACGCATCATTATTCTTTTCAAAAACAATAATCTATTGTTATTGTTCACTTGTGCCATGTTTAACAACAAAAGTCAACAACCTCTGTCTTGTTTGTTGTGGCAACCAAAAACAACCTTTGCTTTTGTTACCGAGAATCCAAGACCAAAAAACAATTAATTTTTAATTAATCTTTTATCAAAACCATAAATGATTTTATTGATCTACGTTGATATGGCCATAAAGAATTGACGGCTGACCTACTTTTGTAAGTGTATTTCGGCTATCATCCCGAAAACGCACAACGACCTTTTTTTTTTTTTATGAACTATTTGTTTCATATCTAGCTTAGGCAATTATTGTGAACATTTGGTCCCTATAAGAGCATTTATTTTTTAGACTTTTAGTTGATTTGTACTTGTCACAATTAGGGATAGCACCCGCGGGTCGTGGATGCGGATCCATTGGATCCATCACCCGTACCCGCGGATTTTTTTAAGAGACATCCAATTGAACCCTTGTTCGTTGAAACAATTTGACTATATTTTTACTCCCCATTATTAAACGGGCCATTTTGATGCACACTCTTAAAAAAATAATTTGTTTTTTAAGTTTTATTATTCAACCTCCTTTTTTCAACGGTCACGTTTTTAACAAAACATTTGACAAGTTTGGAAAAAAGTTTTTTATTGATTATCATCAAAAGTTTTCTATTGTCACTCTACTGGATGGAATTATGGCATACAACCAAAATTGCAACCCAACAATACATAAGAACAAAAAGGTTGTTTTTAATTAACATATGTATATGTGTTAAACTCGGAATAATAATAACTTATTTTAGAAAATTAACATAAGACATGTTGAAACATTTTTGTCACATTTAGCTCATCAAGTCTAATACTTATCATTGATAGATTTTATCACGTCTAGGAGATGTTTACTTTTTTCTTGTATTAAGTCCTACTTTCATTTACCTTTGTTTGGAAAAAAGTTTTTTTTTACTTTGCTTTCCCCCTTTCTGTAAAACTCATTTAAACACTTTCTTTGTTTTTTTTTTTTAAAAAAAACTTCCTTTTTTTTACGTTACCCGTAAATTATAAATATATAAAAAAAACTTTTTGTTTAAATTTTTTTTCTAGTTTTTAAAAGGCCACTTGACCAATTTTTTAATTCTTTCACAACACCTGATATCGTGATCGTGACCTTTCACCAAAGCAAGAGATATTCTTGATAAACTAAACACGGACTCGTGTTTGAAATTGTCGGCCACAAAAAAATTCATTTGATAAAAGTATATATATTTTTTTTAGTTATAGAAGGAGACCACTTCATTTTCAATACTTCATTTTTGACAAAAAAAACTATTCCATTTTACCATCCCCTTTTTTTTCTTACTTTAACTTTTAAGATATACTTTTAATAAAAATACAAACTACTTTTTCTTATTTTAACTTTTAAGATTTACTTTTAATAAAAATACAAACTACTTTTTGTATTTTAACTTTTAAGATTTACTTTTAATAAAAGTACAAACTACTTTTTCTTATTTTAACTTTTAAGATTTACTTTTAATAAAAATACAAACTATTTTTTTTATTTTAACTTTTAAAATTATAAATTTAAGAATAAACATTAGTATGCATGAAATAAATAATGATTAATTGCATAAGTAATCATAAATGTTAGATAACATATAAAGACCCCGTCGTATTCGTATTGATCGGAATTAATCTCGACCCATGGTACCGTGTTGTCAAATGACGTGTTGCGTACATAAAGTACCGTGTTGTCAAATGACGTGTTGCGTACAATCGTGAGGTCTTATTAACATAAATATAAATGTTAGTGAAGTTAATAAGAGTTAGATTACAGAAAATATAATTCAGGTGGTATAACCGACCATATATAACTTAAATAACATAAATATAAATGTTAGTGAAGTTAGTAAAAGTTAGATTACAGAAATATAATTCAGGTGGTATAACCGACCATATATAACTTAAATAACATAAATATAAATGTTAGTAGTCCAAAATTTGATATATTCGAGTCTGAAAATTATTAATAATTTCATACCTTGATTAGTGATTCGTGATCGTTTGAGATATCTTTTAATTACACTAAGCTTTTCGTGCTGATAACGTGTTATAATTCAGTAGGCTTATAACTACCTTTAATGGTTATAAGAACAAAGAGAGAAAAAGAGAGAAGAATGAGAGAAGAAATATTGATATTGATATTTCAAGAGAAATGGTGCACCTTAAATGGCTACCATACATGTCTATTTATAGTATAAAATATTACTATGCAAGAAATATAATAATAATAAAATTAACATCCAATCTAGATATTTTATAACACAAGAAAAGTTTTCGTGAGAATAATTGTATAGTTGATGCCGTATTTATACATTGCATATATAAATCTTAAAACCTGAAATCCAATTAAATTATAACATCACCTAAGTCCACTAGACTTGTGCCATAATAATAATAATCTCTACACTAACAAATATAATCATCTATATCTTATTAGTTATTATTTAAATTTAGATTTAGATTTAGATTGTTGATTAATCTCTATTATATATATTGTCAAATTTAAGCTTAGGGACCTACATTAGACAAAGGCACGTTGGATGCAAATAAATCAGGGGTGTGTCAATATAATGTATATTGAAAATGAAACAAAACTTAATATAATGACTACAAAAACAATTACAATTTCCTAACTAATGTTGTTTTAATCATCTTCTTGTGCCGTATTCTACAAATCTCTAAAGCACTTTCTTTAATCTTTGTCCATTTAGTGATTCAAGTAAACTATGTGTTTGTCACCAACTGCTTTGTGAGCTTCAATTTTTGACACACCCATGATTTATTTGGTCTCTTATTTCATAATAAAGCAAAAGAACAACCCATGTGCAATGAATGTGGGTATAAATCTAGTATTCGTATTCAATTAAATAAATAAAACAAGCTTCACATGCATTTACATTACTTCAACCTTAACCGTTTTTGCAATAAACCAAACACCATGAAACGACTATACTACTACTTTTGCATGTGTGTAATATGCTAATGCACCTAAAGGCTAAAACTATAATAATCTAATATACAATGCGTGTTCTCAAATGAGTCCAACAATCAAGACTTGCAAATTTATATTGATGATTGATGATAAATATTATATACTCCGTAAATAATAAGTGAATGAACGAAAACTCTTTATATAAAAAAAGGAAAAACTCAAAACATAATGTCGCCGAGCTTGTGGCTTGGCTAGTTAAGGGCATTAGGGCTTGTGCAATATTCATATAACTCGGGTTTGGATACGTTATTAAAAAATGTCGTCTTGCTTTCAGGTGAACTCGATTTACCTCTCACATGTTGAGTATGAGACTATCTTGTTAGAAATTTAGCGAGTGATATCGCTCAAATTATACATATATTATGTCGCGATATCAGGTTGTTTTGGTTATTATTTCACCAATATTTGAAGACTTTAGCGGATACTTGAAAGAAATTGATGATTTGAGCTTGAGAAGTCTTTGGATTAATGTTTTGGTTGTTTCCGGCGAAGAATTAGCTTCGTATAAGCTTAAGACAAGATAAAACGCGAAAAATGAAGTGTTGTTGAGACTGAGGGTGATCGCGGCCGCAACTATGGGTATCCCGGCCGTGATACTTTGACAGAACTTGAAGATTTCGAAAACAGTCCAATCCTGGTCGCGATGGACCAATCACGATCGCGATATAGAAGCCTCATCGCGGTCGCGATCCTTGTATCCCGGCCGCGATCCGGGGTCGGTCTGGCCACTTTCCATTCTACTATAAATATACGAGGTTTTTACCCTAATTGGGGTGTGCAGTTTTTAGGCTACGAATTGGGAGAGGTTTTGAAGACTTTTATCATTCCTTTGAAGATTAGTTCATCTCTTAATTTCGTTCCATCATTTATTACTTTCGGTATTCGATTTATTCATTAATTTTATCATTGTAATCATGAATGCTTCTCGTTTTTATTGTTACTTTATTTCTTGCACTTTTAATATGCTAGGCTAAATATTTTTTGTGTTTACTAGGATGTGAAACTTGAGTTATTGGATTGTACTATCATATGGATTTAATGTCTTGTGATTTAAATTAATCGCGTTTGATTAAAGAATCATTGTTATGCATGTTCTATATTCTTAATTCAATTTCATAGGTTGTTAATCGTTTAATGTGAGTTAAATTGAGATGCAATTTATGCTTCAACACCTAGGTGATCTAGACAATTAGATAATTGATTTCAAGTGATTGTGTCATTAATTTAATTGGTAATTGAAAGGGTTGTGAACTACATAATCGTGTATTTATTTCAAGTGATTGTTATAGTTGGGATTTTACGTGAGTTTAGTCCAAATCAAGTCTCATTAGTTTTTATCAAATAAAGTTTAATCTTTTGAAGAAGGTTTATGTGAGTTTACTAACTTTAATTGATTTGGAATTTGTGAGAAGTCATACGACTATATTAAGGACATAACAATCGGTAATAATTGCTAGAACAATTCATATCGATAGTGAATCATTCAAGTAGACATTGTTTCTCTTTATTGTTAATTCGTTTATTTACTTCACGTTAATTGCGTGAATTAAAATACTATCCAAACCACTTTTATTAAGCTCCTAGGATAATTACTAGTTTTTAAGGTCTTGATTAAACTGCTCTCTGTGGAACGAACTAGTCAAATTACTTATAGGTTACTGCATGATCAGGTTATAGTTGCATGTACTTGTGTGCTAATTGTTAAGTTTTTAGCTAGTTATTTTAAGGTACCATTTCACATATCAACTTTTTGGCGCCGCTGCCGGGTAGCGGTTCTACATTTGGATTTTAAGCCTACTTTTAATTATTCGATCCTTTTGTGAGAAGCAATTCTTGCAAAAGTTACTTTTATGTTATTTTTGTTTAGATTTACACGCGGTTTTGTTGTGGTGTGATCGCAGGTTAGGTATTACATAACTCTGGAACCGTCTAGAGTTTACCATACACGCAGCAAAGCTAAAGAAGAACAGGAAATCGCCGAAAGTTTCGCTGAATTACCTTTTTATATTCCGGACTTTGAATATATCAAGAAGGAAGAAGATACAATGGGTGAACAGCGGAAGGTCAATCCATGGAAGCAATGATGAAAGCCACGAGGGATGGTAATTGAAATGCCATCAGACAACCAGTAGTTACCAAAGATTTCGAGGTTAAGGGGCAGATTCTAAATATGATAACTCACCAGTGCCAGTTCAGGGGTACACCGAAAGAGGATGCATTCAAGCATCTTCGAAACTTCAAAAGCATATGCAATCTGTTTAAAGTTAGAGAAGTTGCGGATACTATTATCTATTTGAGGGTTTTTCCTTGTTCTTTGAAAGACGATGCCAAGGACTGGTTAGAATCATTACCTAAAGGTGAAATTGATACTTGGCCTACAATGGAAGATAAGCATCTGCAGCGGTTCTTTCCAGCTTCAAAGCCTGTGAAATTACAGAGTGACATTAATCACTTTGTACAGAAGTCCAATGAGACACTCTATGATGCTTGGACCCGGTTCGGTAAAATGCTTCGAAATTGTCCTCAACATGGGTTAAACAAATTTCATAAGGTCCATATTTTCTATAAGGGTGTTAATGTGCCAACAAGGATAGAAATTGATATCGCTGCAGGTGGTTCGTTAATGAAAAAGTCTCTGGACGAAGATTACAACATCATCTCCGAAACAGCTACGTACTCTTATGATTGGCATCAGGAGATGGATGTTTCTCGCTCTTCTCACGTCGCTAGTACCGAAACTAGTGACGAACTCGCTTCAGTTAAGGCTCAACTTGCAACCATTAAACGACAGATGGAATCTATGACTAAAGAGATGCGCGCTATGAAAGTCGGTTGTGAGTTATGTAAGAGACTACACCTTATGAAAGATTGTGATCAAGCATCGATGGAGGAGCAAGCTAATTACTTGGGTTATGTGAAAAAGGATGATTTTGCGCTTAGTGAATTTCTGGGTGGAAAACATTTTTTCAACCAAGTGGGTAATACGGGTGGTAATAATTATCAAGGAGGATTTCAAGGTAACCAAAAGACCTATCCTTATAGGCCGCCTGGGTTCAATAACAGGAATCAACAAGCACCTCCAGGGAACATTCAGCAACCTATTCAACCCATTCAACAGCCAGTCGATAAGATGCCTCCATTGGATGAATCGTTAAGGGGTTTTATCATGAAAACGGACGAGAGTATTACTACTTTGAGGCAAGATGGTGAATTAACAAAGCAGTAAGTTAGAAGTCAGCAGGCCTCGATTCAGATATTGGAACGGGATGTGGGGCGTATAGCTCAATCGTTATCGGAGAGACCATCGGGTACTCTCCCGTCTAATACGCAATCCAATCCTAATAACAAAGTGCCGACTCGAAATGAGCATGTAAATGCTATAACCACCCGAAGTGGTTTGACTATTAACGAGGAGACTCCAAAGTCTCCTCGTGTTGTTTCTCCTACTGTTTTACAGGTACCAGATGATGAGGAGTCAAAGGATGTTGAACCTAAGGATGACGAGCCAAAGGTTCAAGAGCAAAAGAAAGATGATCCACCGGAGATCATAACCAAGCTGCCTCTGAAAGTGTACAAAGCACCAATCCCATATCCTAAGGCTTTGAAGAAAGATAAGCTAGCGAGTCAGTATAAGAAGTTTTTGAATTTGATCAATCAAATCAGCATCAATATGTCATTGGCGGAAGTGATAAGAGGGATGCCAACTACGGGAAGTTTCTAAAGGATCTAATCTCTTCGAAAGGTAAATATCAAAAGGTACCGGCCACGTTCCTCAATGAGGCGTGTTCGTCCATTTTGCAAAAGCAAAAGATGCCTCCAAAATTGGGAGACCCTGGTAGCTTTATCATCCCTTGTTTGTTGGGGGATTCGGTAGTGTACGATGCAATAGCCGATTTGGGGGCAAGCGTTAACTTAATGCCCTATTCGTTGTACTCGAAACTTGGCCTAGAAGACTTAAAATCGACTAGAATGGGGATCCATTTTGCTAACCATTCTTTTGACACTCCCGTAGGTATTGCTAAAGACTGGATAGTAAGAGTTAACCATCCTTGTCTGAATAGGGAACCATTAGTCTTTTTGATCGATTTTGTGATCCTTGAGATGAAAGAGGACACCAAAGTACCGATCATTCTAGGTCACCCTTTCCTAAACACCGCGGATGCTATCATCCATGTCCAACAAAATCAACTTAGAATAGGTGTAGGTGACAAAAGAGTGATTTGTCATGTAGACAAAGCCATGAAGCAACCCAAGTCCACTGATGATACTTGTTTTAAAATTGATTTTATAGACTTGTGTGTTGAGAATGATTTGCAGGAATTTTTAGAAGTTGATACTACAGCTTTTGTTCCCCGTGGATGGGAGTGATGATTTTGATTTGGAGGCTGAGTTTGAGAAATTGTTGAAAGTAAGTACTGATGAAAATGATTGTGAGGAAGAGTCCAAGGTGGTTGAAACGGTTCATCAACTTAGGACAATTCGGGTCAACGAACCAAAAGAGTGTTTGAGTAAAGGGAGCATTGATGCATGGCTTGATCAAAATGTTACTATTAGTCATGTGCCCGATCATGATACTTGAGATTACGATGGGCAATTTGATGTTGCGCCCGACGATGTGTATCCGAGGTTATTTCGGATGAGTATTTTGATGAATTTCATAAAGAGTCGTCGTTGGAAGAAGATGTTAGTGGACGACTGGTGATTCTTCGTCAAGAAGCAGATCCGGTGAGGTGTTGTTTGAATTAAGTTTCATCGGGGTCTTGCCCAATTTTGCTAATGATCATCGTGAATTCAAAATAATAGCTAATTCGGGATCTTCAGTTAATATCATGCTATATGAGATGTATAGGCGATAGTTTCATGACGAGTGTTCTCTATGTTCTTTGGGTGAATCGAATTCTGTAATTACACTAGGCAACAACGCGAAGTGTAAAGCGCATGGGTTGCTTAGTAATGTGATGGTAAGTGTCAAGGGAGTTTTTCTTGAAGTACCGTTCACTGTTTTCGACATGCCAACGGATGAAGAGGTCCCTTTGTTAGTAGGACGTGGTTTTATTGCAATCACGGGTGGTAGGATAGACCTAGCAGTGGGTGCTATCACTTTGAAGGAGGAAAGGGAACTTTCAGATTTTGTAATTCGAAGAACATACATTTTCCTTCGACCTATATAGTTGAGAGAGACTTTGATGATGATTATTGTATGATGGTTAGGGTGCAAGAGGGTGAAACGAACGAAGTGGCTAATAAAGAAGTAGTTGATAATACTATCGCCATGGAAGAGATCTATCAAAGTGTTGAGTGTGGGGGTAATCTACCCGATCAACGCTTAAATTCCGAACTGAGTGAAGATGAGAAAGCTGAACTTTTGTACGATTCAATGTAACGAAAGTACAAAGAGTTCAAGAAAGCTAGAGGTGATTACAATTTGACCGAGAGAATGTTGTTTGAATTAAAACCGAAGGAAAAAGAAGTGCTTCTAGAACTCATTGAGGAAGAAAAGTTGTTTCAATTTGGTTTGGAAAGACAATTAAAGAGATAAAAATGATGAGGATTCAAGCAAAGTTGAAACCGTTCGTGTGAACATAATAAAAAAAGCACCTAAAGCAGAAAAAGAACCGGATGTAAATGTGGAGGAGATTCGAGAAACGCTTGAGAATTGTGGGGTAAGGAACACACAGACAAGTTTATGAAAAATACCAAAACTTCTTTCGTCGATGATGAGGGATGGAAAATCGAAGAGGTTGAGTACATTAAGCCAACACCACAATGTCAATACAAGCCTCGTAGAATATTGAGAGATCCGGGGGAATTCTCGATTGTATGTCAATTTCGAAATGAAAAGCTTTACTCGGCATTATTAGACTCGGGTCCAATTGTTAATATGATGTCGGCTACAATTGCAAAGTCTTTGAACATTCGAGAGTTAGTTCGTACTAATACGAGTATCCGTTTTGGGAATCAAACCGCGGATAACCCAATCGGAATCGCAGAAGATGTTCCTCTTAATATTCACGGTGTTGACTATGAAGAAGACTTTTTCAGAATGGATTGTGCAACGGATGATAAAATGTCGATAGTGTTGGGTTGGGGTTCTTGGCAACCGCAAGAATGTCATTGGATTTCGACACGGGAACATTGGTGATACGGGATGTGGATATAATGATTACTCTCAATGATCAATTTGGATATGGATTCGACTCTGGCAAAATTGAAGTCGAGGACCCCGACGATTGCTAAGTGTGGAAGAGGAGTCGAGTGCACGACTCGGGAATAAACATCACACAACCTTGTAAAGTTTGCAAGCAATTGTTTTCTTATTTGTTGCATGGATTTTAAAACTATAAAAACCAAAAAAAATTATAAAACCTGGAAAAAAAACCTAGGGACCGAATCGCAGCCACAATACAGAGTATCGCGACCGCGGCATATTTACAGAAATCAGAGTTTCAGGAATGTGCTCGATCGCGACCAGGATACACCGGATCGCGACCGCGATTTAGGTATCTCAACAATCTGGAATCAGATACAGCTCGATCGCAGCCGGGATAACCCCAATCGCGATCGCGATTCAACCCCCGACCAATTTTTTTTTTCTTTTTATTTGCTTTTCAGGTTTTCAAATTAACACACACACACACCCGCCGAGTTTTTGCTCTCACCCACACAAACCCTAATCGATTTTTGCTTCTAATTACCAATAAATCCATCATCCATCATGCCTCCTAAGACCAAGGTGATGATTTAAACACCCTTTTTACATGTAATCTCTTTTAATTTTGAATCTTAATTGGGTGTTCATCTGGGTTTTGTTAAAATTAAGTATGGGGGTGCTAATTGGGTTGATTTAGGCCGTTTTTATTAGTTTTTATGATTCTCTAACATGCTTGTTACTTGATTCACATGGTTATTGATCTTACGTTGCTAGTTTTGATTATAGGGTTCTTGAGTATGTGAAAATTTGGTGGTTTTTAATTTTGATGTTTAATTGCTATGATTTGGATATTAGTGAGGATAGTTAATGAGTTTGTTAGTTGTTAATTGCCATGAATTAATGAATTGCTTGATTTTTAAATTTAAGGTTCATGTCGATTTGAGGTATTTTGGTTTAGTTGACTGAGTTTGACTCAATTTGACTTTTGAATTGAGTTTGATTGTGAGAATGTAATATGTCTATCTTCATGTGTTATTGCTCTATTTTGGTATAATTCTAATTGCATGAAAGCTTTGATTGGCATTGTGGAAGTATGATGTAATGTGTTTATGAGATGTTGAGATTTTGTTGAATGAGTTTTATGAATATGATGGATACTTGTCAAACATGAAAACGAATGTGGAAGTTGAACTTATGATTTTGTTTTCGACTAATGCTAACATGTTTCTTTCATATTTGGTTTTTGTGGATGTTGGCTATTTTGTAGGGAACTAAGCGACCAAGCTCTTCGCAAAGTGCACTTATGGCACCAATTCATCCGCGAGCTCATAAGCTTCCTAAGGATTTGCATCCTTACTTAGTTTAGGAGCGTACTAATGACAATTATAAAAAATGGATGGATGTGCTAACCGAGATTGAGGGTCGCAAGTTTATTTCTACCCGTTATCCTGACTGGGAGCTTCTTGAGGAGGTTGGTTTAGCCGATGAGGTCCGAGATATGTTGGTTCAGAAATATTATACTTCATCTCAGGGTCGTCATGGTTTTAATGATTGGTATGAGTTTCATATGGATCGTCCAATTTATAAAGTGTGGTGTTTGAAGTTCTTCTCAACCGCAAAGTTTGTTCACACCGCAAAGCGAAGCACCGATACATTAATAACTTTCCAATTGGGGGGTCAAATGCGTTCCTTGACTATCATGGACATGGCAAATGCTCTTACAATCTATGAGGACGAAGAGGTGGATGAGGATATTTTCAGGGATTATTTGGACACGGGGAAGTTTTTAAGCAATACATTTGAGCATGAGGAAGCTTGGTATATTATGACTCATCTGCGAACTTACAAAGCTAGTAGCAGCTCTTATATCCTCATCAAAGACAACCGTCTACGGATTATTCAGCGGTTTATTGCCAATACCATTAGTTGGAGATGGCAGAATACCGAGAAAGTTAGCATCGCTAATTTATTTTATCTTAGTTGTTTGCGAGAGGATGTTAATGTCAACATTCCTTATGGTGTTGCAAAGTCTCTTTGTAGGCAGGGTCACAATCTTAAACCCAGCAGCCCGTTAAGCGGTGGAGTCTATATTACTTTGATTGCTGAGTTTATGAATCTTTCTCTCGCGCCCCAGCATGTTAGGCGAATTCAGGTTGCAAAAGTTGAGAATGAGAGCATACACGCTTGTGCACAGGTATTTGAGAGGTGCAAGGTGTTGGTGCGTAAGAGGAAGAAAATTTGTAAGTATACGGGTACGCATGCTCAATCTGAAGTAGATTTAACTGATCCGGATGAGGAAGAGGAAGTGCCTCCGACTTCTGATGTGGAGATGACTGAAGGAGGTAGTTCTAGTGGTGCTGGGTTGACATGCAATTTCATTACAAATTAGTTTAGTGGGATGCGGCTTCATACTGAGGGGCAGTTTACGGGTATGAGGAGTTATATTGATGATCGTAGTCGGGCAGATCGAGCATATTATGATGAACAGAGCAGGTTGCTTCGTTAACATGTGGATGAACGTAATGATCAGACTTGGTATAACCAGGCAGGCATTTGGGCACATATGTAGTGGCAGGAGCATTCTTTCGATCTCTACCGTCAGGACTCTCAGAACTTCATTCGCCCAGTTGGTCCTGAGATGCCTCGACCTTCTTATGATCATGACTCAGCTCTTGCCCAAGCTCAGGCCGCCCACCAGCTAGTAATGCAGCAACAGTACTAGCAGTCCCAGCAGCAGAATCAGGATTAGCAGAACCCCGAACCTAGTGATAGGTCCTTCTAGGGGTTCTTTTGAGCAGCTTTTATGATGGTGTGCGTGTGTGTGTGTTTAAGACTATTTCTTATATTTGGTTGTAATTTGGATAACTGTATTTGATATTCTTAAACTATGTACTTGGAAAATTTGATGGGGCATTTCGGTACCTCGGTGGTACCACCCCATCCCTTGCATGCGTGGTTTCTATGTTATTTGCAGGTTATGATGATTCACATGCTGTTTATTTTCAAAGACTGGCATTAAGTTCAGCAATTTATTTTTGCATTTGAGGATTATTGTGTGATTGATGTTCGAGTTGATGCCGATGTTCCTATGTTGGCAGTAAGTTCAGCGCCATCGTGCACCGTCTCTCCATGATCTTCGGATCTAAAAATCCGGGTTTCTTTTTCCCTTTTCACTATTGTCCTCTCGAAATTATCTTTGATTATCAGATTTCATGTAGATGAGGGCATTACATGATCTTAAGTGTGTGTGTGTGTGGGGGGGGGGATATAAATCATCGTGAACATTTTTCGCCAAAATTTTATGAATTTTTTGAACAAGTTTTTGTTAAAATAAGGAAACAAAGTCTTCCAGGATTTTAAAAATCCAAATTGTATGATGATTCAAGTCCATCCATGAAGGAAGTTAAGTCTTCCGAATGCCCGTCTTACTTGGTGTAGGAGACTACCTAATCTACATCATTTTATACTGACATTGGTTAATGTATCATTTCATGATGTATTACACCGATGTATCGTACTGTGGGAAGAGGAGCCTTGAGCTTCAACCTGTGTTGTCTTCTTTAGGAAGATCAATGGCTTCGTGCTAGTGTTGCTAGAAAACACACGCCATGGTTAAAAGTCGTGGTACCCCTTTTTAAATATGGGAATGTAGTATCTGCTTCCTACATTTTTTTAAAGCTAGCATAAAAGCTAGATGTGTGGGAAGTGGGGTCCAATGACCTTAAATAAATTAAAACAAGTGTTTAAACACTTCCGGGAGAATCGAGTCCTCCCATGTTGTTTTTAGGAAGTAAAGTCTTCTGAAGCTTGTAAGTAAAGTCTTACAAGTTAAAGTTGAGATTCAAAAGACCATTGCTTGAAAGTAAAGTCTTTCAGGTGTCGTGCAATAGACCCCCCGAAATATTTACACCCTAGGTAGTTGTCTTCCTCTCGCCTTCGAACCGGAGGGTAGTTCATCTTTGATGATATACTGGGTTGGCAATTACCCGTGCGGTCATTCCACAACCGGAATTGCTTGTATGCACACCGCCTTTTGAGCCCAAGACAGTTGTTATTTCATCGCCTTCGAACCGGGAGGTAGTTTATCCTAGATGATATATCGAGGTAACAATTGTTCATGCGGCTGTCCCAAACCGGGATGGCTTTGAAAGCACATAGCCTTTAAACCTAAAATTTCCGGAAAACTTGTTTTGTGTAAAAACTTAACTTGTTTTCCCGTTTTTAAAATTAAAAAAATGATTTTCTAAAGGTCTTGTTTTCCGTAAGGCTTAATTTTTCTTGGTTTCGCACGTGGTGTTCTTGATTCGAGGAATTGAAGCTTTTGGGTAATCATGAGTTTATTTTTGGAAGATTATATTTGATTGAAGGCTTGAACCTTGTGCTTGTTGTGTCAAAGACTAAACGATATGAATTTATTGCTTTTGAAGATGATAGCGGTATGCCTTGATTCTATACTCTTTGAAGACTTGCCCAAGTATGTTTGTTTCTATATTAGTTGATATTATTTGAAGATAGACTTGCTTGAGGACAAGCCAGGTTCAAGTGTGGGGGATTTGATATCGCTCCAATTATACATATATTATGTCGCGATATTGGGTTGTTTTAGTTATTATTTCACCAATATTTGAAGAATTTAGCGGATACTTGAAAGAAATTGATGATTTGAGCTCGAGAAGTCTTTGGATTAATGTTTTGGTTGTTTCCGGCGAAGAATTAGCTTCATATAAGCTTAAGACAAGATAAAACGTGAAAAAATGAAGTGTTGTTGAGACTGAGGGTGATCGCGGCCGCAACTATGGGTATCCCGGCCGTGATACTATGACAGAACTTGAAAATTTTGAAAACAGCCCAATCCCAATCGCGATGGACCAATCAAAATCGCGATATAGAAGCCTCATTGTGGTCGCGATCCTTGTATCCCGGCCGCAATCCGGGGTCGGTCCGGCCACTTTCCATTCTACTATAAATATACGAGGTTTTTACCCTAATTGGGGTGTACAGTTTTTAGACTACGAATTGGGAGAGGTTTTGAAGAATTTTATCATTCCTTTAAAGATTAGTTCATCTCTTAATTCCGTTCCATCATTTATTACTTAAGTATTCGATTTATTCATTAATTTTATCATTGTAATCATGAATGCTTCTCGTTTTTATTGTTACTTTATTTATTGTACTTTTAATATGCTAGGTTAAATCTTTTGTGTGTTTACTTGGATGTGAAACTTGAGTTATTGGATTGTTCTATCATATGGATTTAATGTCTTGTGATTTAAATTAATCGTGTTTGAATAAAGAACCATTGTTATGCATGTTCTATATTATTAATTCAATTACATAGGTTGTTAATCGTTTAATGTGAGTTAAATTGAGATGCAATTTATGCTTCAACACCTAGGTGATCTAGACAATTAGATAATTAATTTCAAGTGATTGTGTCATTAATTTAATTGGTAATTGAAAGGGTTGCAAACTACATAATCGTGTAACTATTTCAAGTGATTGTTATAGTTGGAATTTTACGTGAGTTTAGTCCAAATCAAGTCTCATTAATTTTTATCAAATATAGTTTAATCTTTTGAACAAGGTTTATGTGAGTTTACTAACTTTAATTGATTTGGACTTGGTGAGAAGTCATACAACTATATTAAGGACATAACAATCGGTAATAACTGCAAGAGCAATTCATATTGATAGTGAATCATTCAAGTAGACATCATTTCTCTTTATTGTTAATTCGTTTTATTTACTTCACGTTAATTGCGCGAATTAAAATACAATCCAAACCACTTTTATTAAACTCCTAGGATAATTATTAGTTTTTAAAGTCTTGATTAAACTGCTCTCTGTGGAACGAACTGGTCAAATTACTTATAGGTTACTGCATGATCAGGTTATAGTTGCCTGTACTTGTGTGATAATTGTTAAGTTTTTAGCTAGTTATTTTAAGGTACGATTTCACATATCAGCGATCTCTAACAAGAACTTGACAACCCTATATTATTCTCAACGTCCAAAAAAAATTAATAGCAAGAACACGTGAAGATGAAGGTTAAAATAAGTGCAAGAAGGTAAATAACAAGAAGAATTTAACGTGATTATGTCCAATATTGATATTGGTTTAATCCACGGCCAACCAAAGAAAAATTCTTATTAATTTTTGTAGATGTTAGGGTTACAAGAGTTCAGAGTTTATATTTATAGAGAAAATATAGTAAAGAAACAAATTTGCTACTTGTTGGACACGACATAGTTCGCGTTTCGCGACCTTAGCCTTGCCAAAGGCGACAACACCAATTCATAAAACCCTGAAGCACTCGGTCTAGTTCTTGCGTCTTGACACAGCCCCTCGCGCCCCAAGACTGACCCTCAACAAACACAAGGGTCCTCTTGCACTCTTTCTCATTCCTTTTGTTCAACATCTACAACTTCAACAATCTCCCACTTAGAGATCTTGAACAAAACCCAGCTTCTTACTTCTGATCATACCTCTCACAACAACATCTGACCCGCTGATTACAACTTATTTTGATACCGCTGGATGAGCCACCCGAAACAAGCCGCAGTTCCACATCACTATCATGCGAGGGAAATAAGTCATTTGACACCAGAAGTACCATTGAGCAATAATTGGATCTATGCCATTATCTTGGGACTACGAATCTCTTTTTGGATACATTATATATCTCCTTCATTTAGGAGATAACAGGTCGGAGCCTGACCCGACTCCAGCTACCCCATTGCCTAAGCAATCTGTCTGTACACAAAACCATCTATCGGATTCATATCTCCAACAAAGCATAAACTCACTGGTAGTACAAACACACATACTTCAACAATCAAGACCTTGTATGAGAATGCGATCGCACACTTAATCATCCACCTTACTACTTTGTTTTCACAATTGAAATACCGACCACATACGTGCACATGAATTTCGACTAACTCAATTTTTCTCCTCAAGCTAACGCCCACTGCATGGATGTGTTCTTAACATTGGCTCCTAAAAAACCCTCTTGTTCATCTTCCCCGATCATTCACAACAAAGTTGCCATTTTAATTATTTTGAAGTACCAAAGACTCTAGTGTAACCAATTCTACTCGAAATCCTGCAAGTTTCGATTCCTCTTGAGCTCCCACTCAACCAAGATCCCTCAACAATACTAGAAAGCTTCAGCCTGTTAGGATTTTAAACACCTATTCTTCTACCTAGCCATTCCTTAGAAGGAATATCAACCATATGAGAAATACTATGACCGCCTCCAATACCTTCCATTATTGATCACTAGACACGACATAAAGCCATTCATTATCCACCTACCGAATTGAGATCAAGCTTCAATTGAGGTTGGGAATGAACCTTTCATCATTCAATATCCATACAACATTAAGGTGTGTAATGGATAAGTCTTCAGTGCCTGCAACATCAAGTATCCTACCATCCATTAGGCGAACCCTACTAAAATATACCCGAAATTAGTCATCTCTCCCATGTACGAGGAAGCATGAAATTAGTCATCTATTCCATGCACGAGGAAGCATGAAACGAGGAACCTAAATCTAGCGCCCAAGACATGAAAAGAAGTCCCTCACAACGCATCATCAATCACTGTAGCCACTGTGCTTCCACCGGAATTTAAAACTGGGTACTTTGACTTTTAGTTACCAACCAGCTAACAATTCCAACACACTACTCTCTTACTTATTGATGGAAAGCTCTCCCCCGACTGACCCTCAAAACAGAACCCGAACTCTCACTCGAATCTTTCCTCCGAATTCCTTCACCGAGAACTAAATCTCGAATTCCTTCACAAATAAGCTTAATAGTTCTGTATGAACCCCAAATCGCTGTCACCTTGCCATGTCAACTCTTGGGTACTGAAGATAACAGAAATAATGCCTCTAAATCACCCTCGTATATAACCCTAACAGATTTAAATCGGGTTAAAATCAGGTTAAACTCGTTAACATGATCCGCTGTGGAGGAACCCTCTATTATCCTAATATTCAACAATATTATATCAAGAAAACCTTATTCAAATAAAAAAGCTTTTCATACGTATTAGATAAAGTCGCAATCAATTTGCAGTTGTGGTTTCACCCACAATATTGTAAGCAACATTCTTCGCCAGAGAAAGCCGAACACCCCCTAGGGTTGCCTATTTGATCGTTTCCCATTCTTCATGTTTCATCTCTTCAGGTGTAACACCCAATAACAAATAGTAAATCTTCTTCTGATAGAGAACATCTTATATCTGCATCTTCCATAAACTGAAACCTCTTCCATTAAATCAATCAATATTCACATCATTTTATTTGCCATTGTTCCCAGATAGCACTCGTAACACGAGCTCTCATACCACTTGTTAGGAATTTAGCGAGCCCCAACAGAAACTAGACAACCCTAGGGTTATCACCTAAAGCACAACAAACATATAAATAGCAAGAACACGTGAAGAAAACGATTAAAATTAATGCAAGAACGTAATAAACATGAGAAATTTAACGTGGTTATATCCAATATTGATATTTGTCTAATCCACAATCAACCAAAAAGAAATTCTTATTAATTTCATAAGTGTTATTACAAGAGGTCGATGTGTCAACTTATAGAGCATATACAGTAAGGAAATAATTATGCGACTTGCGAAATATGACACATGTCATGTTTCACGACCCCAGCCTCGCAAAAAATGACAGCAAGAATTCACAAAACCCTGAAGTGCTCAGCTCTAGTTATCGAGTCTTGATCGAACCTCATCAAACGCGATGGTTCCCCTGTACTCTTTCTCATTCCTTTTTTCAACATCTACAATCTTAACATGTCTGAAGTGGTCCGTCTAAGATTTCCAGAACAATATATTCTAGATAATATTATTTTGTAATACCTTTGCATTATCCTAGTTGCTAAGGAATTTTCAAAGGGTGATTTTGGATATTGCGCCAGGTTGTTGCACCTTACTTCAAAAAGATCAACATGCTTTTTGTCTAGCGGTACCAAGAAAATTCAATATGAAGTTGAGAGTTCGAGTCTTGTTGTGTATAAAAAAGGGGTGTGTGTGTGTGTGTGTGTATGTTGTTCCAAAAATTAAAAGGTGGTTGTTAAGTAGTGATCATGCCACGACAAGGGAGTGTTGCACCGCAAGCCAGCAAGATTGGTTAGAACGATGACATCCAGTCTCACCACAAAGTCTAGATTTGTAAAATAAAGTTATCTTGTCCCCTAAAATTAGGTCTATCATAAAAAAAATAACTCAAATGCATTTGTAACCATGAGTCACGGATATCTAATGATATCAATTTAGTTTAGTTTGACAGGCCTATATAGCTTGAATCTATGTTTAGGATCTTCTGGATAAATGTACAGCACGTGAATGAAGGTGATGGTAATGTACTCATATGATCTGGACATAAGAATCTAATAACAAATAGTAGCAGGAAATGTAATTAATCAAAGTGTATATTGATTATCATTCTAGTTACAGTACATTTCAACATCCTTTATTGAACAAATTAGTGAGTTGGACTCTAGTGGGGATTAATAAGGAGCATTTGGAGAATCACTCATATGCAAACTCACTTACATGCTTAACCATCACAAATGTACTTCTTCAAAGCTAGGTATTTCAAGATTAACCAATCTCCCCACACGATGTGCATTGTGATGTATCCACCTTCTAAGAATCACATCATGTATCATTATTAATTGCTAATTCCTTAAAATCCCCTTGATATCAGTTGCGATGGATTGTCATCATCTTCTTAATAATCTTAGTCAAGGTCGGTCAATATTTCAACTTATGGGTTAGAAGTGCAACTTCAGTCGAATGAAATAAATTTTGCACGTGTGGTCCTTTTGTTCTCTTTGCACTGAAGGTCCTTTTCCTAACCTTGCAATATAGGTCCTTCGTTAGAATTGAACAAAAACTTTTGACTGGCCTTTAACTTTTGACGAGTGAACCGTTAAAGTGTTGGGAGTGCGAAGACAAGTTAAAATCAAAGTTGAAATCTGAGCTACAAGAAACTTGTGACTGCAGGCTTGATAATGCTAAAAACGAACATATATTTCATAGCATTATTCCTCAAGAAAGACAAGCTTTTAGTTACAATTGTTCTATTTAAAAGTGATATTCGTTTAAATAATAAAAGGTGAAGACAAAAGACAGATTCGACGAATTGAAGACGCAAACGACCAAAAAGCTCAAAAGTACAAAAGACAATCAAAGAGGTTCCAATTATTGATAAGAAACGTCTCGAAATTACAAGAGTACAAGATTCAAAACGCAAAGTACAAAATATAAAATTGTACGCAAGGACGTTCGAAAATCCGGAACCGGGACTAGAGTCAACTCTCAACGCTCGACGCAACGGACTAAAAATTACAAGTCAACTATGCACATAAATATAATATAATATTTAAATAATTCTTATAATTATTTATATATTATAATAAATAATAAAAACCGTCGGCAAGAAAGACTCCAAACCAGAGTGAGCTGTAATTGCAAACTCCGCGACTCGCGGAGTTTGAAGGCCAAAAGGGTCGCGAGTCACGGAGCCCCAAAAGTCGAAAATCCCTATAAAGCTCGCGCATTCTGATCGTAAAAATTCACCAAATATCCATCCATCTCTCTATCTATATCGTAAAATATATATATATATATATATATATATATATATATATATATATTTATAATTTATATTTTAATTATAATTATAATTCTAATAATAAGGGTATGTTAGCGAATGTTGTAAGGGTGTAAGTCGAAATTCTGTCCGTGTAACGCTACGCTATTTTTAATCATTGTAAGTTATGTTCAACCTTTTTATATTAATGTCTCGTAGCTAAGTTATTATTATGCTTATTTAATCCGAAGTAATCATGATGTTGGGCTAATTACTAAAATTGGGTAATTGGGCGTTGTACCATAATTGGGGTTTGGACAAAAGAACGACACTTGTGGAATTTAGACTATGGGCTATTAATGGGCTTTATATTTGTTTAACTAAATGATAGTTTGTTAATGTTAATATAAAGATTTACAATTGGGCGTCCCTATAAGTTACCATATACACTCGATCGGACACGATGGGCGGGGTATTTATATGTACGAATAATCGTTCATTTAACCGGACACGGGAATGGATTAATAGCCACTAGAATAATTAAAACAGGGGTGAAATTATGTACAAGGACACTTGGTATAATTGATAACAAAATATTAAAACCTTGGGTTACACTCAGTCGACATCCTGGTGTAATTATTAAACAAAGTATTAAAATCTTGTTACAGTTTAAGTCCCCAATTAGTTGGAACATTTAACTTCGGGTATAAGGATAATTTGACGAGGACACTCGCACTTTAAATTTATGACTGATGGACTGTTATGGACAAAAACCAGACGGACATATTAAATAATCCAGGACAAAGGACAATTAACCCATGGGCATAAAACTAAAATCAATACGTCAAACATCATGATTACGGAAGTTTAAATAAGTATAATTCTTTTATTTCATATTTAATTTCCTTTATTTTATATTTAATTGCACTTCTAATTATCGCATTTTTATTTATTGTTATTGTATTTAATTGCACTTTTAATTATCGCAAGTTTATTTTATTGCACTTTTATTATTCGCAATTTCATTATCGTTATTTACTTTATGCTTTAATTTAAGTCTTGTATTTATTTTTAATATTTTACATTTGGTTTTAACTGCGACTAAAGTTTTAAAATCGACAAACCGGTCATTAAACGGTAAAAACCCCCCTTTATAATAATAATATTACTTATATATATATATATTTGTATTTTTATAAAAGTAAACTAATATAGCGTTAAGCTTTGTTTAAAGATTTCCCTGTGGAACGAACCGGACTTACTAAAAACTACACTACTGTACGATTAGGTACACTGCCTATAAGTGTTGTAGCAAGGTTTAAGTATATCCATTCTATAAATAAATAAATATCTTGTGTAAAATTGTATCGTATTTAATAGTATTTTCTGTAAGAATATAAGCTATTTTATATACTACCCCGCTGCACATCAAGTATTTTTGGCGCCGCTGCCGGGGAGTCTCTTAAAAGCCGGAAGCGCAAGGCTAATATAAAAAAAAAATTTATGTATTTTTAAGATTTTGTTAAATATTTAAGTTTTATAAAGTTTCTTTATTTTTATTTTATAAAAACATAGGTTTTATTTAAGTATTTTGTTTTTATTTAAAAACATAAAAAAAATATATATAAATCTAGTTTTAAGCATTTTATTTATTAAAATTATAAAGTAATTCTATTTTTATTTAAGTTTTAAATATAAGTTTTTATTATACACATATTTTTTTTAAACAGAAAAAATTAAAAACAGAAAATAAAAAAAAATAAATAAATAAAGAAAAACGCGTCAAATTCAAACTGTACCAGAGTTGAATTTGTGAACCCCGCGACTCGCGGGGTTTGCTGCTTTAAATACCGCAACTCGCGGAGAGGACCTGACACGCTGACAGAAACCCTAAACTGAATTAATTACGGGTAATTATTAATTATTATTATTATTTAACCCTAATTATTATTATTATTATTATTAGTTTTATTTTAACTTTTACTTTTTATTTAATTTATGTATTTAGTATTAATTAGTTTTATTAAATTGTAAAATTAATAGTTTTAATAAATAATTAATATAAAAATAATATTTTTATAAAAATTGTAATTTTTACAACTTTTTGTATATTTTTATATTTTGTCCCTTTTTAATCGTTTTAACGTAATATTTGTATTTTTCGCTCATATTTAGTTTTAATTCATAGTTTTTGCCATAATTATTTTTACTTCTAGATTTTTAGGCTTTGCCGTAAAATTCCTTAAGTGCTTTTTATTTAGACTAAGATTTAGGTGCTTTAGAATTTTGCGACGCCTTTTTAAGTTTTAGTTTCTTTTTAAGTTATTTCCATTTGGAATATAGTTTTCCTGTAAGCTTTAATATTTTTAGACACCTTTTACCTATGTATCAATTATCATTTCAATTAGTAATATCAATATGCGATTATAATTTTAAGTTAGTTGTAGTAATAAGGTTAGGTTAGTCAAGTATTTTTAATTTTTATAAGTTTCTTTTAATTTTTCCGTCACCTTTTATTTTTCAACCATTTTTCTTTTTCGACCTTTTTCGACGAACTCTTTTTCTTTCTTATTTCTCGCTATTCTAGTTTTTAGGACATAGATTTTTTCTACTTCTTATCTAAATTTCTTAAAATTACGAAAATTTATTTTAAGTGGTTAAATTGATAGACATCAAAATTTTCTGGTTCGTAGTAATAGTTGGATTTGTACATGGACCGGGTTATTGGAGTCAAACAGTCCTCAATTATATTGAGACCAAACGAATCCTGCCCCTCTGCTGCATCTTTTGGCTATTCGAAACGTGAGCAAAATCAGAAAAGTCTATTGATTGGATAACTTATTATAATTTTTCTTTCCTTTTAAAAACTAATAGGATATTCAGTGAATGCACCGAGCAAGACGATCACCACCTTTTGTACGTTCACCACCTGTAACTAGATCAAGACATTTAGCAAATATAACCGCCGTTGATTTTTCTTTAGAATCGTCATCCAGTCGACCAAGTACTTCAGTTCAAATTTCCGATAATCCATTTTTTGAACCCGACCTCACAATTGAGAATCCGGAGAATATTCAGGAACGGTTCGTAGATCCTGAACCACTAAACTTTCCCCCGGAACAGCCAATCATTCAAATAGAGATTATTGAGGAACGAACCATTAAATCAGAATCCTCTAGTGATTCCGATTCAACAAATTCAATTATGGAGAATCTGGAACCTTTAAGTATGGAAGACCGAATGAGAGCTAAACGCACTGGCCAAGGTCACGCAATTACTCATCCAGACATTAATGCGCCAGATTATGAAATCAAAGGACAAATTCTACACATGGTGACTAATCAATGCCAATTTAGTGGTGCGCCAAAGGAAGATCCAAATGAACATTTACGTACCTTTAATAGGATCTGCACACTATTTAAAATCCGAGAAGTGGAGGATGAACAGATATATCTCATGTTATTTCCCTGGACTTTAAAGGGAGAAGCCAAAGATTGGTTGGAATCGTTACCTGAAGGGGCGATCGATACATGGGACGTTTTAGTTGACAAATTTCTTAAACAATTCTTTCTTGCATCTAAAGCCGTAAGACTCCAAGCAGAAATTGTTACGTTCACACAGAAATCGAATGAAACTCTATATGAGGCATGGACAAGATATGGAAAGTTATTAAGAGGATGTCCGCAACATGGTTTAGATACCTGTCAAATAGTACAAATATTCTACCAAGGATGCGACATCACTACAAGAAAAGACATAGATATAGCAGCTGGTGGTTCTATTATGAAGAAAACCGAAACTGATGCTTACAAAATTATTGATAACACTGCTTCCTACTCACATGAGTGGCACCAAGAAAAAGATATCGTTAGATCATCTAAAGCAGCTAGAGCCGATTCTAGCCATGACTTAGATTCCATTTCCGCAAAGATAGATGCTGTGGAAAGACGAATGGAAAAGATGACTAAAGATATTCACTCAATACGAATTAGTTGTGAGCAGTGTGGAGGACCACATTTGACAAAAGATTGTCTCAGTATTGAATTAACAATGGAACAAAGAGAGAATATTTCATACATAAACCAAAGGCCTGAAAATAATTATCAGAATAGTTATCAACCGCCAAGATCAATTTACAATCAAAACCAGAATTAAAACCGAAATATTCCATACAACAACCAACAAGGTCCTAGCAATCAACAAGTATCCAATAATACTTACAATCAGCAAAGACCTAATTTTCAAAACAAGCCACCACAACAAACCGATGATAAAAAGCCGAATTTAGAAGATATGATGACAAAGCTAGTTGAAACTCAAACGCAGTTTTTCACATCTCAGAAACAAACCAATGAACAAAATGCTCAAGCATTTAGAAATCAACAAGCTTCTATTCAAAATCTGGAACAAGAAGTGAGTAACCTAGCAAGGTTAATAGGTGAAAGAAAACTGGGAAGTCTACCTAGTGATACAAATGCTAACCCCCGGAATGAAACAGCTAAAGCTATTACCACAAGAAGTGGTACAACACTTAAACCACTTAATACCTGTAACTTCTGATGAAGCTATTCCTACGCCACAAGAACCACAACCTGATCAAGATAAGGAAAAAGAACCGGTAGTTGAAAAGGTTAATGAAGATAACACAGCTAAGGATAAACCTTATGTTAAACCATACCAACCACCACTTCCTTACCCGAGTAAAATGAAGAAAGAGAAACTTGAAGCTGAGCAATCTAAATTTTTGGATATGTTTAAACAGATAAATGTAAATCTTCCTTTCATTGATGTGATTTCAGGAATGCCTAGATATGCTAAATTCTTGAAAGATCTAATTTCAAATAGAAAGAAAATGGAAGAACTCTCGGCTGTTACTATGAATGCTAATTGTTCAGCAGTGCTGTTGAATAAGATACCAGAAAAACTATCTGATCCAGGAAGTTTCACAATTCCATGTTTTCTGGGTAGTCTTAGTTCAATAGAAGCATTGGCAGACTTAGGTGCTAGTATAAATCTAATGCCGTATTCACTATACGCTAAACTAGACCTTGGAGAATTGAAACCAACCAGAATAAGCATACAACTAGCCGATAGATCAATAAAATATCCTAGAGGGATAATGGAGAACATGCTAGTTAAAGTTGGTACTTTAGTATTTCCAGTAGATTTTGTTGTTCTGGACATGGAAGAAGATTCTCAAGTTCCTCTCATATTAGGAAGACCATTCTTAAACACAAATAAAGCAATGATAGACGTGTTCGGTAAGAAACTAACCCTAAGTATAGAGGATGAGAGTGTTACCTTTTCAGTTGATAGAGCAATGCAACAACCACAATCTGCAGATGATACATGTTATTATATTCAAACTATAGATGCACATGCAGAATTATTAGAAGAATTTCCAGAATTACAAGGAACAGGAGAATGTTCTTTAGGAGAAGGTAATGAACCAATTGATGAAGCTGAAATGTTAGCTACACTTATAGTTAATGGATATGAACCAACAACAGAAGAAATTCAAATGCTAAAAGAAGAAGACAAATATCGATACAAATCATCGATAGAAGAACCTCCGAAATTAGAATTAAAGCCACTTCCAAACCATTTGGAATACGCTTATTTACATGGTGAATCTGAATTACCTGTAATAATATCGTCTTCTCTTACTGAAAATGAGAAATCACAACTCATTTCTGTGTTGAAAGCTCATAAACCAGCCATTGCATGGAAGATTCATGATATTAAAGGAATAAGCCCTTCGTATTGCACACATAAAATCCTTATGGAAGAAGGTCATAAAACGTATGTGCAACGCCAACGAAGACTAAATCCTAATATGCAAGATGTAGTTAAGAAAGAGATTATTAAACTGCTAGATGCAGGTTTAATTTATCCAATTTCTGATAGTCCATGGGTAAGCCCAGTTCAATGCGTACCTAAGAAGGGTGGCATGACTGTCATTACAAATGAGAAAAATGAGCTTATTCCTACTAGGACTGTAACAGGATGGTGTGTATGTATTGATTATAGAAAATTAAATGACGCCACCAAAAAAGATCACTTTCCCTTACCTTTCATTGATCAAATGTTGGAAAGATTAGCCGGAAATAGTTACTATTGTTTTCTAGATGGATTTTCTGGATATTTTCAAATTCCAATAGCACCCGAAGATCAAGAGAAAGCCACATTCACGTGCCCTTATGGTACTTTTGCTTACAAACGCATGCCATTTGGACTTTGCAACGCCCCTGCAACCTTTCAAAGGTGTATGATGGCGATTTTTCACGACATGATAGAAGAATGCATGGAAGTATTCATGGATGACTTTTCAGTCTTCGATGATACATTTAAATCATGTCTAGTTAATCTGGAACGAATGCTAATTAGATGCAAACAATCAAATCTAGTACTTAATTGGGAGAAATGTCATTTCATGGTTAAAGAAGGCATCGTTCTTGGTCATAAAATTTCAAAAGAAGGAATTGAAGTGGATAGAGCTAAAGTAGATGTAATTGCTAAACTTCCACATCCCATCAATGTTAGAGGAGTTAGGAGTTTTCTAGGGCATGCCGGTTTTTACCGACATTTCATAAAAGATTTTTCTAAAATTGCCACTCCTATGAATAAACTCCTAGAAAAAGATGCTCCATTCATCTTTTCAGATGAGTGTATCAAATCTTTTAATATTCTTAAAGAGAAACTCACTAATGCGCCGATCATGATAACCCCAAATTGGAATCTACCATTTGAACTAATGTGCGATGCAAGTGATTTTGCAATGGGAGCCGTTTTAGGACAAAGGATTGAAAAACGATTTCAACCTATATATTATGCTAGTAAGACATTACAAGGAGCACAAACGAACTATACAACTACTGAAAAATAACTCCTTGCTATTGTCTTTGCTTTTGACAAATTTCGATCATATCTCATTCTAGCAAAAACGGTGGTCTATACCGACCATTCTGCTCTTAGATACTTATTTTCAAAACAAGATGCTAAACCAAGATTAATCCGTTGGATCTTAGTCTTACAAGAATTTGATATTGAAATCCGAGATAAAAGAGGAGCAGAAAATCTCGCCGCTGATCATCTTTCTCGTCTTGAAAATCCCGAATTAGAAGTTCTAAATGAATCGGCCATACAAGACAACTTTCCTGATGAATATCTATTGAAGATAGATGATAAAGAAATCCCATGGTTTGCAGACTATGCAAACTACTTAGTTTGTGGATTCCTTGAAAAAGGATTATCGTACCAAAGACGAAAGAAATTCTTCAGTGATATAAAACACTATTTTTGGGAAGATCCACATCTATTTAAAAGTTGTCCCGATGGAATAATACGCCGATGTGTATTTGGAGATGAAGCTAGTAAAATATTAAACCATTGTCACACAGGACCAACATGAGGGCATTATGGGCCTCAACTAACAGCAAGAAAAGTTTATGAAGCTGGATTCTATTGGCCTACAATTTACAAAGACGCACACCTTCTTTGCAAATCCTGTGATGCATGTCAAAGGGCCGGAAAAATAAGTCAACGTGATGAAATGCCACAAAATGTCATCCAAGTATGTGAAGTATTTGAAATTTGGGGTATTGACTTTATGGGTCCATTTCCAAAATCTCATAATAATCTATATATACTCGTAGCAATTGATTATGTATCTAAATGGGCGGAAGCACAAGCTCTCCCAACTAACGATGCACGAGTTGTAGTCAACTTTTTAAAACGTCTTTTTGCAAGGTTTGGAACACCGAAAGCTTTAATAAGTGATCGGGGTACTCATTTCTGTAATAATCAACTTGAGAAAGTTCTTAAAAGATATGGAGTAACTCATAAAATCTCCACCGCATATCATCCACAAATAAGTGGACAAGTTGAAAATACCAACCGAGCTTTAAAACGTATTCTAGAGAAAACCGTAGGATCAAATCCGAAGGAATGGTCCATTAAATTGGAGGATGCACTCTGGGCTTTTAGAACATCCTACAAAACTTCAATTGGAACCACACCTTTTAGACTTGTTTATGGAAAAGCATGTCATCTTCCAGTAGAAATTGAACACAAAGCGTTTTGGACTTTGAAGACATGTAATCTTGATTTACATGAAGCTGGACATCTACGATTAAGTCAACTAAACGAATTAGAAGAATTAAGGCATGAAGCATATGATAATTCGTTAATCTATAAAGAAAGAACGAAGAAATGGCATGATAAAAGAATCAGAAGTTCAAAAGAATTTAAAGAAGGAGACAGAGTTCTTCTTTTCAATTCACGATTCAAGCTATTTCCTGGAAAATTGAAATCAAGATGGTCTGGACCATTCATAGTCAAAAGAGTTTTCCCATACGGAACAGTGGAATTAATAAATTCAAAAGGGATTGAATTTAAAGTTAATGGTCACAGAGTTAAACATTACATACATGGTCCGATGGAAGTTGACAACGAAGTTAATCACAATTTTGACACCACAGCTAACTAAGTGTGGGGAGAATCAAGTCTTTAAAGGATAATATGTATTTATGTTAGAGTTAGATTGTCTGTTTTCGTGTAGTTCTCGAAAATGGAACCCGAATGGTCTTTCCCTAGCAGACCCTAAAGAACTAGTCTTCTCCCCCCATTCTGAATTTTTATTTTTTTTAGGTTTTTACAAAATGAAGACTGCCTGTGAACTAAACCATGGTCTAATGCTACACGCTTTGATCACTAAACGTAATAATGACATACTACCGAGTGAATTAGTATCAGTAATCAGAGAAAGAATGGACGGAGTTAGAAAAGAATCCAGATGCAAAGATAATAAGTTACAATCTGGTAAAGGAAAATCAAAATCCGCAGTGAAAAGAAGAGCACGACACCTAGAAAGATGTCACAAATGCGGAAAATGGTCACATGGAGGTAAATGTTCAAATAATCAAACCTATTCAAACACCGAATTTGTTACTTTATGCATAGACGGACCGTTCATATGTTTAGAAGAAAAGACACTGAATGCTCGAGGTTACGCCTATGTAGCCATGGAAAACCAATTAAACCGACTATCTTATGAATGGGATAGATCATATAACTAAGAAATCTATTTCACAGGTAAGTCTGTACAGTTTTTATTTTATTTTTTTTATTTTTAACCTTTTGATAATAAACGCTAATTTGTTCGCTAAAAAGTATTAAATTGGTATTGAATAAAATTAGGTTTGGCGACCGAAATTATTAATATCATTCAAAAATTTATTACATCACTGCAAAATTTAACGTTTATTCTTAAGGTATAAATATCTTTAATCAATCAACCCAAAATATTTCAAAAATTCGTCATGAGTTAAATTAGGTCTTGGAACCGAAATTACTTTACCGAAAAGAGGGGCGCATATTTCTGATAATATTTGATTGATTAAAGTGGGATAAAAAGCCAAAAAGATTTTTAATTTTATTTTTACCATGTTTTTAAAATTAATATTTAAATCTTAAATTAATATTGTAAACTTTGTAAAAATAATATATTTAAAATTGTAAATATTTGAAAAATTAATACAAGTTTGGTGTGAATTTATAATATGAATTTCTAAAATTAAGTTTGGTGTGAATTTTTAAAATATAAATTTTTAATTTTATGCATTTTAAATTTTAAGTTTGGTGTGAATTTTTAATATTAATTTTGAATTTCATATTTTAGTTGTGTGAATTTAAAAACAAAAATTTACTTTATCTCATTAAGTTAAAAATATGATTTTTAAAATTCGTCGTAAGTTGAAGACTAGGTCTTTGAACCGAAATTGCTTTACCCGAGAGAGGGACGAGAACTTTTATTATCATTATTTTTAATCTTATTGAATTAAAATATGCCAAAAACATTGAAAAAACCCAAAAATCTTAGCTTTTAAAACAATCGCTACAAAAAGACAAATTTTAAAATTTTGTCGAAGGACGGACTAGGACATCGATCCGAAACGACCTCGTCCTAAATAACAAGGGAAACAAAATTTTAAAATTAATTACTTAATTGTTTTAATAAGTTAAACATTATATAAAAAAAAAAAAAAAAAAAGCAAACTCCGCGACTTCCGGAGTTTGAAGGGTCCAAACACCGCGAGTCGCGGGAGGACCAAAAATCAGAAAAAAAATATAAACACCCGAACTGATCAATCCCAACACAAAACTAAAAAAAAAAAATACTGCCAAAACTGACGAAAAAACCCGAGAAAAAACCCCCAAAATCACAATTTTTAACCGTTAATCACCAAATCTTTTACTAAAATCATGTTGAGAAGGATGCTATCTAGGAATTATTCAAGAAAAACGGTAAATTTCTACACCTAAACACCATTTAATCCGAAATTAGTGTTCTTGAGCAATTTTTTTCCCCAATTTGATTTTGACGCTTTTTAGTGTAATTAGGCTTAAATTGTTTATGTATTATGCTTGTATAACCTAGATTGATGCTGTTTAACATGATTAGAAGCCTTAAACTTCAATTTTGAGTAATCTAGGGTTTGTGTTCTTGAGCAAATTTGGGGCTTTTTGATATAAACAGGTTATGGCCGATTTTTGTCATGAATTGTTGCTAAATTAAGTAGTGTAACATGTCTAGGTAGTTAAATGATCCAAACTTTGAGCCTAAACATGATTTTGAGAATTAAAGTGGACTTTTTCAAGTCTAAAATTCATGAACTTGATTTTTGAAAGACAATGCCATTTGAAACTTGTTTAATTGCTAGTAATGATTATTTTGACATGTTATTTGAGTTGAATGCTTATGAACTTGGCGAACATTTTCGTATATGCTTATTTGAAAAAGTGTAGATTTGATGAAAATATGAAAATGAGCTTAAGTTTGATATAAATTGATCATGTCATTGTAATTATTTTGATTGATGATTTTGCTGACACTAATGCATATTTGGATGCACAAAAATTGTGTTTGATGTGTTTTGCAGACTGAAAGGGGTGAATCTTCATCCCAAGCTAGCAATGCTCCTGCTGAAAATGCGGAACAACAGGAGGTGGATAACTACTACAAGCAGGATATACCTCATCCAGTCATGACCTTTTCTGATATGCACTTGGAAGAGTTGCACCCGAAAGTTTTGAAGAGGCGAAATAACGCCGCAGTACAATACCATGGTAGACATCCACAGGTTGAGAGAAACCAACAGCAAGGTAATGTAGGAGGGGGAAATGAAATGCAAGAAATGCAAAGGTTTATAGCTTCACAGGAGTACGAAAATGCTAGACAGAGAGCATTTGAAGATTGGAAAGTTCATCAAAACCAAATCATAGCTCATTGCCAACATATAGGTAGAAACTATATTCCTACTCCAAAACCCATATTCCCTCCCTGGTCTATATAGATGCAACCACCGTATCCTACGTATAACCCAGCCGAAGCATTCTATAGCACCTATGGTTATGCATGAAACCCCTATTGGTATCAGTATCATCCCTAGTCTACTTAGTTATTTATTTTGTAATTTGTAATGTTGATACGTTTAATACTTATGTTAATATTGTAATAGTTTTTATAATTTTCTAACTTTTATTCTTAGATTTTAATAATTTTTGAATGTGGGGTAATATACCAAACTTCAAAAATATGTATATATGTTTGCAGTTTATCTTATGTACACAACAGGGTAAAACAATGCATTTTCAAAGACTGGCATTAAGTTCAGCAAAAGCAACTAATTTTGACGACAAGATGCAAAATATATGTGAAATAACAACAAGACGGAATGAACAAATGATGTGCACCATTTATCATTCAGCAAACAAACGCCAATATATTTGGAAACTTTGGTAAAAATTTAATCATTTTCACACAAATCACCCTCAATAATTTAAATTATTATTGATTTCTTGCAAATGAGGGCATTGCAAGATCTTAAGTGTGGGAAGGGGTTAAATTCTTTCGGATTTTAAAACTTTTTACTTTATACACTTGGTTACCATTAAAAATACTAGTAAAGCAGTAGTTGTATTAGAATCTAGTGCTCTCTGATAAAAAAGAACAGCCCTAGTCTTATATACTGACTACCCATTCTAGTAAAATTTTTCAAAATTTTCAATTAAATGAACTCAAAATCATGTTTATACATATTTATGAACGATAAAACTAGGTTTTAACACCGAAATTATTGTTACCTCGGAAAGGACATAAATTGAGAAATAAACTAAAATGTTAAAATTCATTTAAAATGGAATAGAGGACGATAAAAAGGAAAATAAAAGCCAAGTGTGAGAAAATTTACCAAGTTATCTTAAACATATGTCACATATATCTGTAACAAATAACTGAAAATACTTTTGCTTTGGACTAAACTAAACTATTTTACCCGATGAAAGAAAAGAATAGATGGATCTACACGATGAATCAATTCCATCATTAAAAGGAAGTAAAGTCTTCCGAAAAAGAAACGCGCTTCTTGATTTAGGTCATGAAGTTGTCGTCCAGACCAGCTGTAGGTTGACGAAAAATCTAGAAAAGTCATCACTAAAATCAGCAGGAAATCCACGGACCTCAGCATTAAACAGGGTCGCCAAGTGGTCAGATTTATCCTAACCATGAGAAGGATTTATCTTGTACAATGGGGGGGCACCATGCAAATTAGCTGGATAAGACTAATGAATCAGATCCCCAGAAAGGATAATCTCCTTAAAGATTAAAAATCAGCTTTTAAGACTGATATCACTCAATCCTTGAGATTGACCTTAAAGATTGAGAATTACAAACTCATGGAATTCAATGATATCTAAACTCGAGCTTGAACGAGAAAATATTTTGATCAAAATTACAAACCGATTTGTTTTCTAAAAACCCTATTTTCAATGCGTTCATTACCATTGAACGTAAAATCCTAGGAATTCACCTGGAATTCATTAGATCACCTGAACTAAATCGGGTGTCAACCGTAAGAACGGTGGTTGCATAGTGGTCAAAGACAGGACCTTGTGCCATACCGAAAAATCATAAGGGTGAGCTTTACTATTGCTCCTACCAAGGATAGTAATTGCGTCCGACACGTTATAGACCATAATTAAAAGCATGTCAGGGGACATTGCCTTAACAGTTGCTTGTTCAACGCTTTCCTTTACAACCGGACGGTAGTTTACCGAAAGGTAATATACGGGACAAGTGAACTGGACGTGTTGCTTTCCAAATACAAGGTTAGCAAGTGGGTGACACAAAACCATAAGTTTTAAGCTAAAATTTTCAAATCTGAAACCCACCAAACCCACAAAAATATTTTGCAAACACCGGTAAAGGCTTATTCCGGAAAACTTATCTAGGGTAAAAACTAGATTTAATTTTCAAAAGATCAAATGTTTTCATAAAGATCCAATTTCCTTAATGGATCTAAATTTTTATAGTCATGTGGGACTGTAAACCATATCGTTACTACCATTGTTTATACCGCCGTATAGAAAATCACTGATGTACAAAGTGTGAAGAATAAAGAAGTGATTCTAGTATTTCAAGACGATATTGCTTGAGGACAAGCAACGCTCAAGTGTGGGAATATTTGATAATGCTAAAAACGAACATATATTTCATAGCATTATTCCTCAAGAAAGACAAGCTTTTAGTTGTAATTGTTCTATTTAAAAGTGATATTCGTTTAAATAATAAAAGGTGAAGACAAAAGACAGATTCGGCGAATTGAAGACGCAAACGACCAAAAAGCTCAAAAGTACAAAAGACAATCAAAGAGGTTCCAATTATTGATAAGAAACGTCTCGAAATTACAAGAGTACAAGATTCAAAACGCAAAGTAGAAAATATAAAATTGTACGCAAGGACGTTCGAAAATCCGGAACCGGGACCAGAGTCAACTCTCAACGCTCGACGCAACGGACTAAAAATTACAAGTCAACTATGCACATAAATATAATATAATATTTAAATAATTCTTATAATTATTTATATATTATAATAAATAATAAAAACCGTCGGCAAGAAAGACTCCAAACCAGAGTGAGCTGTAATTGCAAACTCCGCGACTCGCGGAGTTTGAAGGCCAAAAGGGCCGCGAGTCACGGAGCCTCAAAAGTCGAAAATTCCTATAAAGCTCGCGCATTCTGATCGTAAAAATTCACCAAATATCCATCCATCTCTCTATCTATATCGTAAAATATATATATATATATATTTATAATTTATATTTTAATTTTAATTATAATTCTAATAATAAGGGTATGTTAGCGAATGTTGTAAGGGTGTAAGTCGAAATTCTGTCCGTGTAACGCTACGCTATTTTTAATCATTGTAAGTTATGTTCAACCTTTTTATATTAATGTCTCGTAGCTAAGTTATTATTATGCTTATTTAATCCGAAGTAATCATGATGTTGGGCTAATTACTAAAATTGGGTAATTGGGCGTTGTACCATAATTGGGGTTTGGACAAAAGAACGACACTTGTGAAATTTAGACTATGGGCTATTAATGGGCTTTATATTTGTTTAACTAAATGATAGTTTGTTAATGTTAATATAAAGATTTACAATTGGGCGTCCCTATAAGTTACCATATACACTCGATCGGACACGATGGGCGGGGTATTTATATGTACGAATAATCGTTCATTTAACCGGACACGGGAATGGATTAATAGCCACTAGAATAATTAAAACAGGGGTGAAATTATGTACACGGACACTTGGTATAGTTGATAACAAAATATTAAAACCTTGGGTTACACTCAGTCGACATCCTGGTGTAATTATTAAACAAAGTATTAAAATCTTGTTACAGTTTAAGTCCCCAATTAGTTGGAACATTTAACTTCGGGTATAAGGATAATTTGACGAGGACACTCGCACTTTATATTTATGACTGATGGACTGTTATGGACAAAAACCAGACGGACATATTAAATAATCCAGGACAAAGGACAATTAACCCATGGGCATAAAACTAAAATCAATACGTCAAACATCATGATTACGGAAGTTTAAATAAGCATAATTCTTTTATTTCATATTTAATTTCCTTTATTTTATATTTAATTGCACTTCTAATTATCGCATTTTTATTTATTGTTATTGTATTTAATTGCACTTTTAATTATCGCAAGTTTATTTTATCGCACTTTTATTATTCGCAATTTCATTATCGTTATTTACTTTATGCTTTAATTTAAGTCTTGTATTTATTTTTAATATTTTACATTTGGTTTTAACTGCGACTAAAGTTTTAAAATCGACAAACCGGTCATTAAACGGTAAAAACCCCCCTTTATAATAATAATATTACTTATATATATATTTGTATTTTTATAAAAGTAAACTAATATAGCGTTAAGCTTTGTTTAAAGATTTCCCTGTGGAACAAACCGGACTTACTAAAAACTACACTACTGTACGATTAGGTACACTGCCTATAAGTGTTGTAGCAAGGTTTAAGTATATCCATTCTATAAATAAATAAATATCTTGTGTAAAATTGTATCGTATTTAATAGTATTTTCTGTAAGAATATAAGCTATTTTATATACTACCCCGCTGCACATCAAGGCTTAAGTGCTATGATCGCGAGATGCAAGTCAGAGGAAAAGGGTTTGCTGAAAAGGCAAACTTGCAACTGCAAGAATTCAATTATGGTTGCGAGTTTGGACCTGACGAAAACTTGTGGCCACAGGAATTCAATTACGCGAAAATGGTTCTGACAGGAGGAAACTTCCAGAATCGTGTTTTCTTGTTCGTTAAGTAATTCCTTTTTGAGCTTTTCCTAGTTACACATCTTATTGTAACCCATACATGTATCCACGAAAATTATCAATAAAAGAACTCTCTTTGGTGGCCAAAGATTAAAGTAATCATTCGTGATTACATATAACCTCTTTAAATTCTCTTGTCTTTATTGTTTTTGCTAGTTTTCATCGTGTTCTTCATTTTATCCATTTGTTGTCAGTGGGTTTGATAACTCAGGGTAATCAATTCTTGTTAAGGCTCACGTGCTATATTCCTAACAAGTTGTATCAAGAGCGTCGGTTCGGTTTCACGGGAACAATGGCGGAAAAGAGCGATGTGAGGATTGATAAGTTTGATGGGAATGATTTTAGCTTTAGGAAGATGCAAATTGAAGATGTGTTCTATCAAAAGAAGCTTTACTAACCGCTGAAGGGTGTTAAACCAGAAGATATGACTCAAGGTGAGTGGGAGTTTTTGGATAGGCAATCCCTAGGTGTTGTTCGACTTTCCTGGCCAAGAATGTTGCTTACAACATCGTGGGTGAAACCACAACGGCGGGTTTTCTTGAGGATTTATCTAACATGTATGAAAAGTCATCCGCTTTGAACAAAGTTTTTTGATTTGGCATTGGTGAATGTTAGGATTATAGAGGGTTCCTCGGTGACGGATCATGTTAACGAATTTAATTCTATTTTAATACGGTTGAAATCGGTGTATATTAAATTTGATGATGAGATTGAGGCGTTGTTTTTGCTATCTTCATTGCCGGATAGTTTGGCCGGTACGGTTACGGCGGTTAGTGGTTCATCCGGAACTACTAAACTCACTTTTGAAGGAATCCGAGATTTGATTCTTAGTGAAGGTATTTGTAGGAAAGATTTGAATGGATGTTCGGGTTCGGTTCTTAGTGTTAGTCGGGGAAGAGCTAGGTCAAGAAGTCCATCAAGGAGCTAAAATATGGTGTGTTGGAATTGTCAATAAGTTGGTCACTATAAGTCAAAGTGCCCGAGTCATAAGTCGGGAGGGAGCGTATCGAATATGGTGATCGAAGATGCGTTGATGTGCCAAAAAGAGGTTCTTGACGAGTCTTGGGTTTTAGATTCGGGTGCCTCGTATCATGTTACCCCATACATGAATGAGATGGTGAACTTCAAGGAATACTCCGGTAAGGTTCGAGTTGTGAATGGGAGTACACTTGATATTGCGGGTATTGGTGATCGCGTGGTTAGACACTTGAATTATGCTTCGATCTTGAGGAATGTGCGGTTCTTTCCAAAGCTCAACAGTCGGTTGATTTCGGTTAGGCAATTGGATGACGATAATCGTCATGTCCTATTTGGAGATCAAAAGTGGGTAGTGTTTAAAGGAGATTATGTGGTTACTCACGGGTTTTAAAGGGGAACCGTGTATATGGTTGAAGTTCCTAAGGAGGAATGGCTAGGTGGTTTTGTGGATATGATGTGTGCAGTGGTGTATACGAAATACTATTATTTTTACTACGAAATACTACGAAATATTACACAAGTTTTATTAATTTACGGATGGGATATACCTAAACCTTACTACAACACTTATAGGCAGTGTACCTAATTGTAGAGTAGTGTAGTTTTTAGTAAGTCCGGTTCGTTTCACAGGGAGCTAGCTGAGTTTAACGCTATATTTTTAACAACTATATATATATAAAATATATATAATTATATATAGTAATATTATTATAGAAGGGGGTTTTTACCGTTTAATGACCGGTTTGTTGATTTTATATTTTAAGCGTAAAGATAAATGACGATAATATAAATGACAGAATTTAAATTGCGATAAAGTAAATTGTAGTAATTAAAATGACAGTAAATAAAGGTACGATGAAATATGAAATAAAAGTATTATGCTTATTTAAACTTCCGTAATCATGATGTTTGACGTTTTGATTTTAATTAATTGTTACCCAGGTCAATTGTCTTTTGTCCTGGTTTATTTGATACCCATCTGGTTTTTATCCATAATAGTCCATCGGTCATAATTATAAAATGCTCGTCAAATTAACCTTATTCCCGAAGTCAAATATTCCAACTAATTAGGGATTCGAACTGTAACAAGGTATTAATACTTTGTTAATAATTACACCAGGTTATCGACTGCGTGTAATCCAAGGTTTTAATACTTTGTTAACAATTACACCAATTACCCTTGTATGTAATCCACCCCTGTTATAATTAGTCCATGATACATTAATTTATTCACTTGGCCATAATGAATAATAAATTACCCAATCCAATTGATTAAATTAAATGATTTGTAAAAGATGTCGTATAAACGTCACTAAATATGACATGCATAATCATTTAATAATTATTAGATTAACTAATTTGAAGATAGGTTCGACAGATTCCAATGAGTTGTCATTCAATTAGACAATACCCCCCATCTATTAATAGTCCATAGTCCAATGTTCACAAGTGTCGGTCTTTTGTCCAAACCCAAATTATGGTACAAAATCCAATAACCCCATTTTAAAATTTAGCCCAACATCACGATTACTTTGATTTAAATAAGCATAGAAATAACTTAGTTATGATACATTAATTGAAAAAGGAAGAACATAGCTTACAGTGATTATTTATCGCGTAGCGTTACACGGACAGAGTTCCGACTTTAAAACCCGTAAAACATTTCTTACAATAACCCAACTAAACCATAACTTTATTGTTAAAATTAACTTAAATTAAAATTATAATATATATATATATATATATATATATATATATATATATATATATATATATATATATATATATATATATATATATATATATATATATATATATATATATATATATATATATATATATATATATATATTATGTTTACAGAGAATGAAAGAAAGAAATGAAAAATGGTGTAACATTCGAGCAGAATTCGCTGGCTTTTATATATGTGAACTAATCCTGAGGGCCATGCGATCGCATGGCTTTTCAGTGTTATTCCCATGCGATCGCATGGACAGCCTGGCATGCTCCCATCAGTTTGTTTTCTAGTTTGCTGACGTTTTATTTAATAATATAATATAATATATATAATTTTATATAATTATATATATAATATATTATATTCATGTGCATAGTAGACTTGTAATTTTAGGACCGTTGACTTGCGCGTTGATGCTCGGTTTAAGTCTCGATTCCGAATTTTCGAATGTCCTTTCGTACGCATAGATATCTTGTACTTTGCATTCCGCGGCTTGTACTCTTGTAAATTTTAGACGTTTCTCATCAATAAATTGAACCACTTGAATTATATCTTGTACATTTGAGCTTTATGGTCGTTTGCGTCTTCAAATCTTTGTTTTCTTCTTTTGTCTTCGCACTTATTTATTTAAACGATTATTACATAAAAATAGAACAATAGTAACTAAAAGCTTTACATATTGGAAGGATATTGCTACTAAATATATGTTCATTTGGAGCACTATCAAATATCCCCACACTTGAACGTTGCTTGTCCTCAAGCAATACAGAACTTGAAATTAAATCACACTTCACTTGAATCACTTTTTTTTATTCTCACACTTTATACATTAGTGATTTTGATACGGCGGTATAAACATTAATAGTAATGATGTGGTTTACAGTCCCATATGACTATAAAAATTTAGATCCTTTAAGGAAATTGGATCTTTATGAAAACATTTGATCTTTTGAAAATTTATTCTAGTTTTTACCCTAGATAAGTTTTCCGGAATAACCCTTCACCGGTGTTTGCAAAATGTTTTTGTAGGTTTTGTGGGTTCCAGATTTTAAAATTTTAGCTCAAAACTTGAGGTTTTGTGTCACCCACTTGCTAACCTTGTATTAGGAAAGCACACGTCCAATATACTTGTTCCGTATATTACCTTTCGGTAATCTACCGTCCGGTTGTAAAGGAAAGCGATGAGCAAGAAATTGTTAAGGCAATCTCTAATGACATGCATTTGTTCATGGTCTACAACGTGTCGGATGCAATTATTATCCTTTGTAGGAGAAATAGTAAAGATCACCCTATAATTTTTCGGTCTGGCATAAGGTCCTGTCTTCGATCATGCTATGCAACCACCGTTCTTATGGTTGACACCCGATTTGGTTTAGGTGACCTAATGAATTCCAGGTGAATTTCTAGGATTTTATGTTCAATGGTAATGAACGCATTGAAAATAGGTTTTCAGAAAAACAAATCGGTTTTAATTTTGGTCAAAATATTTTCTCGTTCAAGCTCGAGTTTAGATATCATCGAATTCCATGAGTTTGTAATTCTCAATCTTTAAGGTCAATCTCAAGGATTGAATAATATCAGGCTTAAAAGCTGATTTTTGATCTTTAAGGAGATTATCCTTTCTGGGGGTCTGATTCATTAGTCTTATCAAGCTAATTTGCACGGCGCCCTCCCCATTTTATGAGACAAATTCTCTCATGGTTTGGATAAGTCTGACCACTTGGCGACCCTGTTTGATGCTGAGGTCCGTGGATTTCCAGCTGATTTTAGAGATGACTTTTCTAGATTTTTCGTCAACCTACAGCTGGTCTGGACGACAACTTCCAGACCTAAATCAAGAAGCGCGTGTCTTTTTTGGAAGACTTTACTTCCTTCATTTCTTTTTCCGGAAGACTTTACTTCCTTTTAAATCAAGTGGCACATTTCTTTCAAATATATTATAAGAAATCGGGTAAAACTGATTAAAATTGTCCAAAACAAAAGTACTTTCAATTATTTGTAGAAAAATATGTGATATATGTTTTAAAGAACTTGGTAAATTCTTCCCATACTTAGCTTTTATTTATTTCTTTCTTTGCCTTTTTATTCTCCTTTATTCCATTTTAAATGAATTCTAGCGTTTTGGGTTGTTTCTCAATTTATGTCCTTTTCGAGGTAACAATAATTTCGGTATTAACACCTAGTTTTACCGTTCATAAATATGTATAAACATGATTTTGAGTTCATTTAGTTGAAAATTTTTCAAATTTTCACAAAATTTGGCAATTAAACCAAGTGTAAACCCGAGAGAATTTATAACCCTTCCCCACACTTGTGATCATGTAATGCCCTCATTTGCATGAAATCAGACTATAATTATAAATTCATGAGGGTGATTAGTGTAGAAAAGTGATTAAAATACCGAGTTTGCAAACATATTATTTTATATCACATTTGATATTTTGCGTCTTGTCGTCAAAATTAATAGCTTTTGCTGAACTTAATGCCAGTCTTTGAAAGTGCGCTGTTTTACCCTGTTTTGTACATGAGATAAACTACAAACATATATATACATACTTTTACATATATTTTTTTTATAAAACCTTTATTTATTAAAACAATTTAAATGAATAATTTTTAAAATTTTGTTTCCTTCTACTTTAGGTAGTTTCGGTACGTTTACCTAGTCCGTCCCTCGACAAAATTTAAAATTTGTCATTTTTAAAGCGATTGTTTTAAAAACAAAGATTTTCGAGTTTTTTTATTTTTTGTTGTTGCATACTTTAGATCAATAAAATTAAAAATAATGATAACAAAATTTTTTGCCCCGCCCTCGGGTAAAGCAATTTCGATTCTATGATCTAGTCTTTAACTTACGATGAATTTTATAAATCATTTTTTAAATTTAATGAAATAAAGTAAATTTTGTTTTTAAATTCACACAAAACTTAAATTTAAAAATGCATATTAATTTTATTCAAAACCTACAAAACAAAAATTCAGAATGGGGGAAGAAAACTAGTTCTTTAGTGTCTGCTAGTGGAAAAGACCAATTGGATTCCATTCTCGGAACTACACGAGAACAGAACAACTAACTCTAGACAGCGTTTCCTTTTTAGAACATTTGAATCTCCCCACACTTAGGTAGCTGTGGTGTCGAAATTGTGATTAACTTCATCGTCAATTTCTCTTGGACCATAATTAACTTGCATATCTGTGACTTTTGCTTTAAGCCATTGGTCGGATTCCTGTGTAATATCCACAAATTCAACTAGTTTCGCCTTTTCTTTAGGCGATAGATTGGATACTAACCGGTTACATAACTTAAAGTTCCCCTTGGTTCTAGCATTACGAATCCGTTTAATAAGTTTCTTCATTGAACTGTTAATAACGGGGTCATTTAATTTCGTATCAACAATGGGGTTCTTTGTTATCGGGTCATCATTAGGTGTTACTTCATTTTCCCCACACTTAGGCGTTTTATTATTGTTAAGCACTACCGTTGGAGTTGGTAAAACAACATGGTTCTTACCAATCATTTTTGTTTGTTTAACGGTTTTGGTTGGTGGAGATTTAGCCTTTCGACTCACAAAGGTGATTGATTTTTCATCATTATTAAGTGTCATTCTACCCTCTCTTACATCAAATAACGCCCCGATGGACGCTAAGAATGGTCAACCTAAAATTAGAGGAATCGTTTGGGTCCTCTTCTATGTCAATGACAATAAATTCGACTAGAAAGGTTAAATTACCTACTTGAACGGGTAGATTATCAGTAATTCCAACTGGGTGCCTAATGGTTTGATCAAAGAATCGAACACTCATCTCTGTTGGACTTAACTCACCTACTCCTAATTTCTTATATAATGAAAGAGGCATAACACTCACACTCGCACCTAAATCTGCTAGTGCATCATACATGACACAATCATTAAGTAGACAAGGAACAATAAATTCAACCGGATCACCCACCCTGGGTAGAGGTTTTGGTGGAACTGTCTTCACCGGGTTTATTTTTACGATTTTTGTTTCTTGCACTTTCTTATTATTCTTCTTCTTTCTAGAGGTATCACAAACTTTATTACCTATTACTTGCTCATACTCAACTCCTTTTCTTGGAAACGGGATGGGTGGTCTGTATGGTGCCACCACTGGCTTTACATACATGGGTGGTGGTGGTGGTGGTGTAACTTCTTCAATGTTACTTACATCTAAAACTTTCCCATCTTCTGATGCTGGTTTTTCAGAATTTGTTGAAACCTAACATTCTCATTCTGAGGATTTACTTCAGTATTACTCGATAGCTTTCCTTGTTCCCTCTCACTTATCATGCTAGCAAGAGTACCTAAATGTTTTTCTAGATTCAAAATGGAAGCTTGTTGAGTTCTTAATGATTGATCAAACCTCTCATTTGTTTGGGTTTGAGATGTAATAAATTGTGTTTGAGATTCCATTAGCTTTTCCATCATTTCTTCCAGATTTGCCCTTTTCTCTTCGGTTTGTTATGGTGGTGATAATGCTAAAAAAGAACATATATTTCATAGCATTATTCCTCAAGAAAGACAAGCTTTTAGTTGCAATTGTTCTATTTAAAAGTGATATTCGTTTAAATAATAAAAGGTGAAGACAAAAGACAGATTCGACGAATTGAAGACGCAAACGACCAAAAAGCTCAAAAGTACAAAATACATTCAAAGAGATTCCAATTATTGATAAGAAACGTCTTGAAATTACAAGAGTACAAGATTCAAAACGCAAAGTACAAGATATTAAATTGTACGCAAGGACGTTCGAAAATCCGGAACCGGGACCAGAGTCAACTCTCAACGCTCGACGCAACGGACTAAAAATTACAAGTCAACTATGCACATAAATATAATATAATATTTAAATAATTCTTATAATTATTTATATATTATATAAATAATAAAAATCCGTCGGCAAGAAAGACTCCAAAATGAGTGAGCTGTATTTACAAACTCCGCGACTCGCGGAGTTTGAAGGCAAAAAGGGCCGCGAGTCGCGGAGTATCCCGGAACTCAATTCCCTATAAAGCCAACCGAATTCTGATCATTTTTCAATCCAATATATCCATCCATCTCTCTATCTATATCGTAATATATTTATAATTTATATTTTAATTTTAATTTTAATTTTAATCCTAATAATAAGGGTATGTTAGCGAATGTTGTAAGGGTGTAAGTCAAAATTCTGTCCATGTAACGCTACGCTATTTTTAATCATTGTAAGTTATGTTCAACCTTTTTAATTTAATGACTCGTAGCTAAATTATTATTATGCTTATTTAATCTGAAGTAATCATGATGTTGGGCTAATTACTAAAATTGGGTAATTGGGCTTTGTACCATAATTGGGGTTTGGACAAAAGAACGACACTTGTGGAAATTAGACTATGGGCTATTAATGGGCTTTATATTTGTTTAACTAAATGATAGTTTGTTAATGTTAATATAAAGATTTACAATTGGGCGTCCCTATAAATTACCATATACACTCGATCGGACACGATGGGCGGGGTATTTATATGTACGAATAATCGTTCATTTAACCGGACACGGGAATGGATTAATAGCCACTAGAATAATTAAAACAGGGGTAAAATTATGTACAAGGATACTTGGTATAATTGATAACAAAATATTAAAACCTTGGGTTACACTCAGTCGACATCCTGGTGTAATTATTAAACAAAGTATTAAAATCTTGTTACAGTTTAAGTCCCCAATTAGTTGGAATATTTAACTTCGGGTATAAGGATAATTTGACGAGGACACTCGCACTTTAAATTTATGACCGATGGACTGTTATGGACAAAAACCAGATGGACATATTAAATAATCCAGGACAAAGGACAATTAACCCATGGGCATAAAACTAAAATCAACACGTCAAACATCATGATTACGGAAGTTTAAATAAGCATAATTCTTTTATTTCATATTTAATTTCCTTTATTTTATATTTAATTGCACTTCTAATTATCGCATTTTTATTGTTATTGTATTTAATTTCACTTTTAATTATCGTACTTTTTAATTATCGCAAGTTTATTTTATCGCACTTTTATTATTCGCAATTTCATTATCGTTATTTACTTTACGCTTTAAATTAAGTCTTGTATTTATTTATTATTTTACATTTGGTTTTAACTGCGACTAAAGTTTTAAAATCGACAAACCGGTCATTAAACGGTAAAAACCCCCCTTTATAATAATAATATTACTTATATATATATTTGTATTTTTACAAAAGTAAACTAATATAGCGTTAAGCTTTGTTTAAAGATTTTCCCTGTGGAACGAACCGGACTTACTAAAAACTACACTACTGTACGATTATGTACACTGCCTATAAGTGTTGTAGCAAGGTTTAAGTATATCCATTCTATAAAGATTTTCTCACTATTCTAGTTTTAGGATATAGATTTTTATTCTACTTCTTATCTAAATTTCTTAAAATTACGAAAATTTATTTTAAGTGGTTAAATTGATAGACATCAAAATTTTCTGGTTCGTAGTAATAGTTGGATTTGTATGTGGACCGGGTTATTGGAGCCAAACAGTCCTCAATTATATTGAGACCAAACGAATCCTGCCCCTCTGCTGCATCTTTTGGCTATTCGAAACGTGGGCAAAATCAGAAAAGTCTATTGATTGGATAACTTATTATAATTTTTCTTTCCTTTTAAAAACTAATAGGATATTCAGTGAATGCACCGAGCAAGACGTTTACCACCTTTTGTACGTTCACCACCTGTAACTAGATCAAGACATTTAGCAAATATTACTGCCGTTGATTTTTCTTTAGAATCGTCATCCAGTCGACCAAGTACTCCAGTTCAAATTTCCGATAATCCATTTTTTGAACCCGACCTCACAATTGAGAATCCGGAGAATATTCAGGAACGATTCATAGATCCTGAACCACTAAACTTTCCTCCGGAACCACCAATCATTCAAACAGAGATTGTTGAGGAACGAACCATTAAATCAGAATCCTCTAGTGATTCCGATTCAACAAATTCAATTATGGAGAATCTGGAACCTTTAAGTATGGAAGACCGAATGAGAGCTAAACGCACTGGCCAAGGTCACGCAATTACTCATCCAGACATTAATGCGCCAGATTATGAAATCAAAGGACAAATTCTACACATGGTGACTAATCAATGCCAATTTAGTGGTGCACCGAAGGAAGATCCAAATGAACATCTACATACCTTTAATAGGATCTGCACACTATTTAAAATCCGAGAAGTGGAGGATGAACAGATATATCTCATGTTATTTCCCTGGACTTTAAAGGGAGAAGCCAAAGATTGGTTGGAATTGTTACCTGAAGGGGCGATTGATACATGGGATGTTTTAGTTGAAAAATTTCTTAAACAATTCTTTCCTGCATCTAAAGCTGTAAGACTTCAAGCAGAAATTGTTATGTTTACACAGAAACCAAATGAAACTCTATATGAGGCGTGGACAAGATTTGGAAAGTTATTAAGAGGATGTCCGCAACATGGTTTAGATACCTGTCAAATAGTACAAATATTCTACCAAGGATGCGACATCACTATAAGGAAAGACATAGATATAGCAGCTGGTGGTTCTATTATGAAGAAAACCGAAACTGATGCTTACAAAATTATTGATAACACTGCTTCCCACTCACATGAGTGGCACCAAGAAAAAGATATCGTTAGATCATCTAAAGCAGCTAGAGCCGATTCTAGCCATGACTTAGATTCCATTTCCGCAAAGATAGATGCTGTCGAGAGACGAATGGAAAAGATGACTAAAGATATTCACTCAATACGAATTAGTTGTGAGCAGTGTGGAGGACCACATTTGACAAAAGATTGTCTCAGTATTGAATTAACAATGGAACAAAGAGAGAATATTTCATACATAAACCAAAGGCCTGGAAATAATTATCAGAATAATTATCAACCGCCAAGACCGATTTACAATCAAAACCAGAATTATAACCGAAATATTTCATACAACAACCAACAAGGTCCTAGCAATCAACAAGTATCCAATAATACTTATAATCAGCAAAGACCTAATTTTCAAAACAAACTACCACAACAAACCGATGATAAAAAGCCGAATTTAGAAGATATGATGACGAAGCTAGTTGAAACTCAAACGCAGTTTTTCACATCTCAAAAACAAACCAATGAACAAAATGCTCAAGCATTTAGAAATCAACAAGCTTCTCTTTAAAATCTGGAACAAGAAGTAAGTAACCTAGCAAGGTTAATAGGTGAAAGAAAACCGGAAAGTCTACCTAGTGATACAAATGCTAACCCCCGGAATGAAACAGCTAAAGCCATTACCACAAGAAGTGGTACAACGCTTAAACCACCTGAAATACCTGTAACTTCTGATGAAGCTATTCATACTCCACAAGAACCACAACCTAATCAAGATAAGGAAAAAGAACCGGTAGTTGAGAAGGTTAATGAAGATAACACAGTTAAGGATAAACCTTATGTTAAACCATACCAACCACCACTTCCTTACCCGAGTAAAATGAAGAAAGAGAAACTTGAAGCCGAGCAATCCAAATTCTTGAATATGTTTAAACAGATAAATGTAAATCTTCCTTTCATTGATGTGATTTCAGGAATACCTAGATATGCTAAATTCTTGAAAGATCTAATTTCAAATAGAAAGAAAATGGAAGAACTCTCGGCTGTTACCATGAATGCTAATTGTTCAGCAGTGCTGTTGAATAAGATACCAGAAAAATTATCTGATCCAGGAAGTTTCACAATTCCATATTTTCTGGGTAGTCTTAGTTCAATAGAAGCATTGGCAGACTTAGGTGCTAGTATAAATCTAATGCCATATTCACTATACGCTAAACTAGACCTTGAAGAATTGAAACCAACCAGATTAAGCATACAACTAGCCGATAGATCAATAAAATATCCTAGAGGGATAACGGAGAACCTGCTAGTTAAAGTTGGTACTTTAGTATTTCCAGTAGATTTTGTTGTTTTGGACATGGAAGAAGATTCTCAAGTTCCTCTCATATTAGGAAGACCATTCTTAAACACGGCTAAAGCAATGATAGACGTGTTCGGTAAGAAATTGACCCTAAGTATAGAGGAGGAGAGTGTTACCTTTTCAGTTGATAAAGCAATGCAACAACCACAATCTGCAGATGATACATGTTATTATATTCAAACCATAGATGCACATGCAGAATTATTAGAAGAATTTCTAGAATTACAAGGAACATGAGAATGTTCTTTAGGAGAAGGTAATGAACCAATTGATGAAGCTGAAATGTTAGCTACACTTATAGCTAATGGATATGAACCAACAACAGAAGAAATTCAAATGCTAAAAGAAGAAGACAGATATCGATACAAATCATCGATAGAAGAACCTCCAAAATTAGAGTTAAAGCCACTTCCAAACCATTTGGAATACGCTTATTTACATGGTGAATCTGAATTACCTGTAATAATATCGTCTTCTCTTACTGAAAATGAGAAATCACAACTCATTTCTGTGTTGAAAGCTCATAAACCAGCCATTGCATGGAAGATTCATGATATTAAAGGAATAAGTCCTTCGTATTGCACACATAAAATCCTTATGGAAGAAGGTCATAAAACGTATGTGCAACGCCAACGAAGACTAAATCCTAATATGCAAGATGTAGTTAAGAAAGATATTGTTAAACTGCTAGATGCAGGTTTGATATATCCAATCTCTGATAGTCCATGGGTAAGCCCAGTTCAATGCGTGCCTAAGAAGGGTGGCATGACTATCATTACAATTGAAAAAAATGAGCTTATTCCTACTAGAACTGTAACAGGATGGCGTGTGTGTATTGATTATAGAAAATTAAATGACGCCACCAGAAAAGATCACTTTCCCTTACCTTTCATAGATCAAATGTTGGAAAGATTAGCCGGAAACATTTACTATTGTTTTCTTGATGGTTTTTCCGGATATTTTCAAATTCCAATAGCACCCGAAGATCAAGAGAAAACCACATTCACGTGCCCTTATGGTACTTTTGCTTACAAACGCATGCCATTTGGACTTTGCAACGCCCCTGCAACCTTTCAAAGGTGTATGATGGCGATTTTTCACGACATGATAGAAGAATGCATGGAAGTTTTCATGGATGACTTTTCAGTCTTCGGTGATACATTTGAATCATGTCTAGTTAATCTGGAACGAATGCTTATTAGATGCGAACAATCAAATCTAGTACTTAATTGGGAGAAATGCCATTTCATGGTTAAAGAAGGCATCGTTCTTGGTCATAAAATTTCAAAAGAAGGAATTGAAGTGGATAGAGCTAAAGTAGATGTAATCGCTAAACTTCCACATCCCACCAATGTTAGAGGAGTTAGGAGTTTTCTAGGGCATGCCGGTTTTTACCGACGTTTCATAAAAGATTTTTCTAAAATTGCCACTCCTATGAATAAACTCCTAGAAAAGGATGCTCCATTCATCTTTTCCGATGAATGTATCAAATCTTTTAATATTCTTAAAGAGAAACTCACTAATGCGCCGATCATGATAACACCAAATTGGAATCTACCATTTGAACTAATGTGCGATGCAAGTGATTTTGTAATGGGAGCCGTTTTAGGACAAAGGATTGAAAAACGATTTCAACCTATATATTATGCTAGTAAGACGTTACAAGGAGCACAAACGAACTATACAACTACTGAAAAAGAACTCCTTGCTATTGTCTTTGCTTTTGACAAATTTCGATCATATCTCGTTCTAGCAAAAACGGTGGTCTATACCGACCATTCTGCTCTTAGATACCTATTTTCGAAACAAGATGCTAAACCAAGATTAATCCGTTGGATCTTGCTCTTACAAGAGTTTGATATTGAAATCCGAGATAAAAGAGGAGCAGAAAATCTCGCCGCTGATCATCTTTCTCGTCTTGAAAATCCCGAATTAGAAGTTCTAAATGAATCGGCCATACAAGACAACTTTCCTGATGAATATCTATTGAAGATAGATTATAAAGAAATTCCATGGTTTGCAGACTATGCAAACTACTTAGTTTGTGGATTCCTTGAAAAAGGATTATCGTACCAAAAGCGAAAGAAAATCTTCAGTGATATAAAACACTATTTTTGAGAAGATCCACATCTGTTTAAAAGTTGTCCCGATGGAATAATACGCCGATGTGTATTTGGAGATGAAGTTAGTAAAATATTAAACCATTGTCACACAGGACCAACAGGAGGGCATTATGGGCCTCAACTAACAGCAAGAAAAGTTTATGATGCTGGATTCTATTGGCCTACAATTTACAAAGACGCACACCTTCTTTGCAAATCCTATGATGCTTGTCAAAGGGCCGAAAAAATAAGTCAACGTGATGAAATGCCACAAAATGTCATCCAAGTATGTGAAGTATCTGACATTTGGGGTATTGACTTTATGGGTCCATTTCCAAAATCTCATAATAATCTATATATACTCGTAGCCATTGATTATGTATCTAAATGGGCGGAAGCACAAGCTCTCCCAACTAACGATGCACGAGTTGTAGTCAACTTTTTAAAACGTCTTTTTGCAAATTTTGGAACACCGAAAGCTTTAATAAGTGATCGGGGTACTCATTTTTATAATAATCAACTTGAGAAAGTTCTTAAAAGATATGGAGTAACTCATAAAATCTCCACCGCATATCATCCACAAACAAGTGGACAAGTTGAAAATACCAACCGAGCTTTAAAACGTATTCTAGAGAAAACCGTAGGATCAAATCCGAAGGAATGGTCCATTAAATTGGAAGATGCACTCTGGGCTTTTAGAACAGCCTACAAAACTCCAATTGGAACCACACCTTTTAGACTTGTTTATGGAAAAGCATGTCATCTTCCAGTAGAAATTGAACACAAAGCATTTTGGGCTTTGAAGACATGTAATCTTGATTTACATGAAGCCGGACGTCTACGATTAAGTCAACTAAACGAATTAGAAGAATTAAGACATGAAGCATACGAAAATTCGTTAATCTATAAAGAAAGAACGAAGAAATGGCATGATAAAAGAATCAGAAGTTCAAAAGAATTTAAAGAAGGAGACATAGTTCTTCTTTTCAATTCACGATTCAAGCTATTTCCTGGAAAATTGAAATCAAGATGGTCTGGACCATTCATAGTTAAAAGAGTTTTTCCATACGGAACAGTAGAATTGATAAATTCAAATGGGATTGAATTTATAGTTAATGGTCACAGAGTTAAACACTACATAGATAGTCCGATGGAAGTCGAAAACGAAGTTAATCACAATTTCGACACCACAGCTAACTAAGTGTGGGGAGAATCAAGTCTTTAAAGGATAATATGTATTTCTGTTAGAGTTAGATTGTCTGTTTTCGTGTAGTTCTCGAAAATGGAACCCGAATGGTCTTTCCCTAGCAGACCCTAAAGAACTAGTCTTCTCCCCCCATTCTGAATTTTTATTTTTTTTAGGTTTTTACAAAATGAAGACTGCCTGTGAACTAAACCATGGTCTAATGCTACACGCTTTGATCACTAAACGTAATAATGACACACTTCCGAGTGAAATAGTGTCAATAATCAGAGAAAGATTGGACGGAGTTAGAAAAGAATCCAGATGCGAAGATAATAAGTTACAATTTGGTAAAGGAAAATCAAAATCCGCAGCGAAAAGAAGAGCACGACACCTAGAAAGATGTCACAAATGCGGAAAATGGTCACATGGAGGTAAATGTTCAAATAATCAAACCTATTCAAACACCGAATTTGTTACTTTATGCAGAGACGGACCGTTCATATGTTTAGAAGAAAAGACACTGAATGCTCGAGGTTACGCCTATGTAGCCATGGAAAACCAATTAAACCGACTATCTTATGAATGGGATAGATCATATAACTAAGAAATCTATTTCACAGGTATGTTTGTACAGTTTTTTTTATTTTTTTTATTTTTATTTTTAACCTTTTGATAATAAACGCTAATTTGTTCGCTATAAAGTATTAAATTGGTATTGAATAAAATTAGGTTTGGCGACCGAAATTATTGATATCATTCAAAAATTTATTACATCACTGTGAAATTTAACGTTTATTCTTAAGGTATAAATATCTTTAATCAATCAACCCAAAATATTTCAAAAATTCGTCATGAGTTAAATTAGGTCTTGGAACCGAAATTACTTTACCGAAAAGAGGGGCGTATATTTTTGATAATATTTGATTGATTAAAGTGGGATAAAAAGCCAAAAAGATTTTTAATTTTATTTTTACCATGTTTTTAAAATTAATATTTAAATCTTAAATTAATATTGTAAACTTTGTAAAAACAATATTTTTAAAATTGTAAATATTTGAAAAATTAATATAAGTTTAGTGTGAATTTATAATATGAATTTTTAAATTAAGTTTGGTGTGAATTTTTAATTTTTAAAATATAAAATTTTAATTTTATGCATTTCAAATTTTAAGTTTGGTGTGAATTTTTAATATTAATTTTGAATTTTATATTTAAATTGTGTGAATTTAAAAACAAAAATTTACTTTATCTCATTAAGTTAAAAATATGATTTTTAAAATTCGTCGTAAGTTGAAGACTAGGTCTTTGAACCGAAATTGCTTTACCCAAGGGAGGGACGAGAACTTTTATTATCATTATTTTTAATCTTATTGAATTAAAGTATGCCAAAAACATTAAAAAACCAAAAATCTTAGCTTTTAAAACAATAGCTACAAAAAGACAAATTTTAAAATTTTGTCGAAGGACGGAGTAGGACATCGATCCGAAACGACCTCGTCCTAAATAACAAGGGAAACAAAATTTTAAAATTAATTACTTAATTGTTTTAATTAGTATAAGATATATATAAAAAAAAAATAATAACAAACTCTGCGACTCGCGAAGTTTGAAGGTTTAAACCCCGCGACTCGCGGGAGGACCAAAATACAGAAAAAAAAATATAAACGCAGAACGGATCAGTCCACACCACAAAAACACAAAACACTGCGAAACACAGCCGCAAAAACCCGAAAAAAACCCCCAAAATCACAATTTTTAACCGTTAATCATCAAATCTTTTACTAAAATCATGTTAAGAAGGATGCTATCAAGGAATTACTCAAGAAAAACGGTAAATTTCTGCACCTAAACACCATTTAATCCGAAAATTAGTGTTCTTGAGCAATTTTATACCCAATTTGATTTTGATGCTTTTTAGTGTAATTATGCTTAAATTGTTTATGTATTATGCTTGTATAACCTAGATTGATGCCATTTAACATGATTAGAAGCCTTAAACTTCAAATTTTGAGTAATCTAGGGTTTGTGTTCTTGAGCAAATTTGGGGCTTTTTGATATAAACAGGTTATGGCTGATTTTTGTCATGAATTGTTGCTAAATTAAGTAGTGTAACATGTTTAGGTAGTTAAATGATCCAAACTTTGAGCCTAAACATGATTTTGAGAATTAAAGTGGACTTTTTCAAGTCTAAAATTCATGAACTTGATTTTTGAAAGATAATGCCATTTGAAACTTGTTTAATTGCTAGTAATGATTATTTTGACATGTTATTTGAGTTAAATGCTTATGAACTTGGCGAACATTTTCGTATATGCTTATTTGAAAAAGTGTAGATTTGATAAAAATATGAAATTGAGCTTAAGTTTGATATAAATTGATCATGTCATTGTAATTATTTTGATTGATGATTTTGCTGACACTAATGCATATTTGAATGCACAAAAATTGTGTTTGATGTGTTTTGCAGACTGAAAGGGGTGAATCTTCATCCCAAGCTCGCAATGCTCCTGCTGATAATGTGGAACAACAGGAGGTGGATAACTACTACAAGCAAGATATACCTCATCCAGTCATGACATTTTCTGATATGCACTTGGAAGATTTGCCCCCGAACCTGAGATTTGACAGACTTTGGATAGATTATCCAAAATACCAAAGGGGTTTGCATACTCTTCATTCTAAAGTTGTTGAGGTACCTAGGGTCATAGAATGGGGACCATTAGAAGCTGTAGAATTGGCCGGGCCAATTAGGGAATTACTTGCACAGAGGTATGGTAATTCTACTTTAAACGACTGGGTACGTTTATTCACCATGCGTAGACCTGTATATAAAGTATGGTGTGAAGAATTGTTGTGTAGTATAGAATTAAATGATCGGGTAGCTAGTTTAACTGATCGATCTTTTATTAGATTTTTGTTAGGAGGTTCGATGCGCCACATGTCTTTACTAGACATGGCTCAGGCTTTACGTATATATACGCCTGAGGAGTTAGCATCTGCCGATTGTAGAGGGTTGATACTAAATGGTAGAAAGATAGATAAAAATTTTGATACACATGGTGTATGGAGTCAAATGACAAGCCATCGCCGATTCAAAGGGGGAAATTACTCTTATTTGGATATAGATAGAGATGAATTAAGAGTAATTCATAGGTTTTTAGATAATTCGATTACACAAAGAGGTAAGAACAAGGAAAAGGTAAATGAACAGGATTTGTTTTACCATATGTGTATTCGAGACCCACAAAGCGCTGTAAGTATACCTTATTGTGTGGGTTTTTATTTATCAGCTATGGTTAGGGGGATGAGACCGCATAGCATAATAGGAGGTGGTATTTTTATTACTTTGATTGCTGAATATCTCGGTGTAGATATAAGTCGGGGGGGATTATTAGTCGAAGAACCAGAACCCCGCGATACTATAGGTTTAAATGTATACCATGGTGCGAAAGTTTTGAAGAGGCGAAATAACGCCGCAGTACAATACCATGGTAGACATCCACAGGTTGAGAGAAACCAACAGCAAGGTAATGTAGGAGGGGGAAATGAAATGCAAGAAATGCAAAGGTTTATAGCTTCACAGGAGTACGAAAATGCTAGACAGAGAGCATTTGAAGATTGGCAAGTTCATCAAAACCAAATCATAGCTCATTGCCAACATATAGGTAGAAACTATATTCCTACTCCAAAACCCATATTCCCTCCCTGGTCTATATAGATGCAACCACCGTATCCTACGTATAACCCAGCCGAAGCATTCTATAGCACCTATGGTTATGCATGAAACCCCTATTGGTATCAGTATCATCCCTAGTCTACTTAGTTATTTATTTTGTAATTTGTAATGTTGATACGTTTAATACTTATGTTAATATTGTAATAGTTTTTATAATTTTCTAACTTTTATTCTTAGATTTTAATAATTTTTGAATGTGGGGTAATATACCAAACTTCAAAAATATGTATATATGTTTGCAGTTTATCTTATGTACACAACAGGGTAAAACAATGCATTTTCAAAGACTGGCATTAAGTTCAGCAAAAGCAACTAATTTTGACGACAAGATGCAAAATATATGTGAAATAACAACAAGACGGAATGAACAAATGATGTGCACCATTTATCATTCAGCAAACAAACGCCAATATATTTGGAAACTTTGGTAAAAATTTAATCATTTTCACACAAATCACCCTCAATATTTTAAATTGTTACTGATTTCTTGCAAATGAGGGCATTGCAAGATCTTAAGTGTGGGAAGGGGTTAAATTCTTTCGGATTTTATAATTTTTATCTTAAACACTTGGTTACCATTAAAAATACTAGTAAAGCAGTAGTAGTATTAGAATCTAGTGCTCTCTGATAATAAAGAACAGCCCTAGTCTTATATACTGACTACCCAAATCTAGTAAAATTTTTCAAAATTTTCAATTAAATGAACTCAAAATCATGTTTATACATATTTATGAACGATAAAACTAGGTTTTAACACCGAAATTATTGTAACCTCGGAAAGGACATAAATTGAGAAACAAACCAAAATGTTAAAATTCATTTAAAATGGAATAGAGGACAATAAAAAGGAAAATAAAAGCCAAGTGTGGGAAAATTCTCCAAGTTATTCAAAACATATATCACATATTTTTGTACAAATAACTGAAAATACTTTTGCTTTGGACTAAACTAAAAAGTTTTACCAGATTTACTGTAAGAAAGATGGATCTACACGATGAATCAATTCCATCATTAAAAGGAAGTAAAGTCTTCCGAAAAAGACACGCGCTTCTTGATTTAGGTCAAGAAGTTGTCGTCCAGACCAGCTGTAGGTTGACGAAAAATCTAGAAAAGTCATCACTAAAATCAGCAGGAAATCCACGGACCTCAGCATTAAACAGGGTCGCCAAGTGGTCAGATTTATCCTAACCATGAGAAGGATTTATCTCGTACAATGGGGGGCACCATGCAAATTAGCTTGATAAGACTAATGAATCAGATCCCCAGAAAGGATAATCTCCTTAAAGATTAAAAATCAGCTTTTAAAGCCTGATATTACTCAATCTTAGAGATTGACCTTAAAGATTGAGAATTCAAACTCATGGAATTCAATGATATCTAAACTCGAGCTTGAACGAGAAAATATTTTGATCAAAAATAAAACCGATTTGTTTTCTGAAAACCCTATTTTCAATGCGTTCATTACCATTGAACGTAAAATCCTAGGAATTCACCTGGAATTCATTAGGTCACCAGAACCAAATCGGGTGTCAACCGTAAGAACGGTGGTTGCATAGCATGGTCAAAGAGAGGACCTTGTGCCAGATCGAAAAATTATAAGGATGATCTTTACTATTGCTCCTACAAAGGATAGTAATAGCATTCGACACATTTTTGGACCATAATCAAATGCATGTCATTAGACATTGCCTTAACAGTTTCTTGTTCATCGCTTTCCTTTACAACCGGACGGTAGTTTGCCGAAAGGTAATATATGGGACAAGTAAACTAGACGTGTTGCTTTCCTAATACAAGGTTAGCAAGTGGGTAACACAAAACCATAAGTGTTGAGCTAAAATTTTCAAATCTGAAACCCACACAACCCACAAAAATATTTTGCAAACACCGGTGAAGGGTTATTCCGGAAAACTTATCTAGGGTAAAAGCTAGATTGAATTTTCAAAAGATCAAATATTTTCATAAAGATCCAATTTCCTTAAGGATCTACATTTTCATAGTCATGTGGGACTGTAAACCGCCTTTCAAATGTGCACTTTGCTTTGGAAACCGAAAGTAAATCGCCTATTTGATTGCAAGTGTCGTTGACCTAAACCCGAGGCAACTGTGGATGACACACCCACCTTTAACCATGGTTCTATCGTTACTATCATTGTTTATACCACCATATCAAAATCACTGATGTACAAAGTGTGATGAATAAAAAAGTGATTCATGTATGTTTTTATTTCAAGTTCTGTATTGCTTGAGGACAAGCAACGCTCAAGTGTGGGGATATTTGATAATGCTAAAAACGAACATATATTTCATAGCATTATTCCTCAAGAAAGACAAGCTTTTAGTTGCAATTGTTCTATTTAAAAGTGATATTCGTTTAAATAATAAAAGGTGAAGACAAAAGACAGATTCGACGAATTGAAGACGCAAACGACCAAAAAGCTCAAAAGTACAAAATACATTCAAAGAGATTCCAATTATTGATAAGAAACGTCTCGAAATTACAAGAGTACAAGATTCAAAACGCAAAGTACAAGATATTAAATTGTACGCAAGGACGTTCGAAAATCCGGAACCGGGACCAGAGTCAACTCTCAACGCTCGACGCAACGGACTAAAAATTACAAGTCAACTATGCACATAAATATAATATAATATTTAAATAATTCTTATAATTATTTATATATTATATAAATAATAAAAATCCGTCGGCAAGAAAGACTCCAAAATGAGTGAGCTGTATTTACAAACTCCGCGACTCGCGGAGTTTGAAGGCAAAAAGGGCCGCGAGTCGCGGAGTATCCCTGAACTCAATTCCCTATAAAGCCAACAGAATTCTGATCATTTTTCAATCCAATATATCCATCCATCTCTCTATCTATATCGTAATATATTTATAATTTATATTATAATTTTAATTTTAATTTTAATCCTAATAATAAGGGTATGTTAGCGAATGTTGTAAGGGTGTAAGTCGAAATTCTGTCCGTGTAACGCTAAGCTATTTTTAATCATTGTAAGTTATGTTCAACCTTTTTAATTTAATGTCTCGTAGCTAAGTTATTATTATGCTTATTTAATCCGAAGTAATCATGATGTTGGGCTAATTACTAAAATTGGGTAATTGGGCTTTGTACCATAATTGGGGTTTGGACAAAAGAACGACACTTGTGGAAATTAGACTATGGGCTATTAATGGGCTTTATATTTGTTTAACTAAATGATAGTTTGTTAATGTTAATATAAAGATTTACAATTGGGCGTCCCTATAAATTACCATATACACTCGATCGGACACGATGGGCGGAGTATTTATATGTACGAATAATCGTTCAATTAACCGGACACGGGAATGGATTAATAGCCATTAGAATAATTAAAACAGGGGTGAAATTATGTACAAGGACACTTGGTATAATTGATAACAAAATATTAAAACCTTGGGTTACACTCAGTCGACATCCTGGTGTAATTATTAAACAAAGTATTAAAATCTTGTTACAGTTTAAGTCCCCAATTAGTTGGAATATTTAACTTCGGGTATAAGGATAATTTGACGAGGACACTCGCACTTTAAATTTATGACCGATGGACTGTTATGGACAAAAACCAGACGGACATATTAAATAATCCAGGACAAAGGACAATTAACCCATGGGCATAAAACTAAAATCAACACGTCAAACATCATGATTACGGAAGTTTAAATAAGCATAATTCTTTTATTTCATATTTAATTTCCTTTATTTTATATTTAATTGCACTTCTAATTATCGCATTTTTATTGTTATTGTATTTAATTGCACTTTTAATTATCGTACTTTTTAATTATCGCAAGTTTATTTTATCGCACTTTTATTATTCGCAATTTCATTATCGTTATTTACTTTACGCTTTAAATTAAGTCTTGTATTTATTTATTATTTTACATTTGGTTTTAACTGCGACTAAAGTTTTAAAATCGACAAACCGGTCATTAAACGGTAAAAACCCCCCTTTATAATAATAATATTACTTATATATATATTTGTATTTTTACAAAAGTAAACTAATATAGCGTTAAGCTTTGTTTAAAGATTTTCCCTGTGGAACGAACCGGACTTACTAAAAACTACACTGCTGTACGATTAGGTACACTGCCTATAAGTGTTGTAGTAAGGTTTAAGTATATCCATTCTATAAATAAATAAATATCTTGTGTAAAATTTTATCGTATTTAATAGTATTTTCTGCTAAAATATAATAGCTATTTTATATACACCTCGCATAACATCAGGTGGTTTATACAAGCTAGGTCTTTGTTGATTGAAAGTGTTGTTTTGAGTTGGTTGGTTATTCAGACCTTGTTGGTTGTATAAGTTATTGTTGGGTCCATTTGGATTGTAAAGAATGTTTTGATTTCGATTGAAGTTTAGCCTTGTCGGTTGATAATTATTTTGATAATTATTTCCCGGCCTTTGGTTCATGTAGGAAACATTCTCACGTTGTTCCATCGTTTGCTCAAAGTGGTAATCTTTCTTTAAGTGTGGTTCACCGCATTACTCACAACTGATTCGTATTGTGTGAATATCTTTAGTCATATTTTCCATTCGTCTCTCGAAAGCATCTATTTTTGCGAAAACGGAATCAAAGTCATGGCTAGAATCGGCTCTAGCCGCTTTAGATGAACGAAAAATATCTTTTTCCTGATGCCACTCATATGAGTGGGAGGCTGTGTTATCAATAATTTTATGAGCTTCAGTTGCAGTTTTCTTCATAATGGAACCACCAGCTGCTGTGTCGATGTCTTTTCGTGTAGCAACGTCGATACCTTGGTAGAATATTTGTACTATTTGATAAGTGTCTAAACCGTGTTGAGGACATCCTCTCAACAACTTTCCAAATCTTGTCCACGCTTCATATAATGTTTCATTTGGCTTTTGCGCGAACGTAACAATTTCTCCTTGAAGTCTCACGGATTTAGATGCCGAAAAGAATCTTTTAAGAAAATTTTCAACTAAGACATCCCATGTGTCAATCGCTCCTTCAGGTAACGATTATAACCAATCTTTGGCTTCTCCCTTTAAATTCCAGGGAAACAACATGAGATAGATCTGTTCATCCTCAACTTCTCTGATTTTGAATAGAGTACAAATCCTATTAAAGGTTCGAAGATGTTCGTTTGGATCTTCTTTTGGCGTACCACTATATTGGCATTAATTAGTTACCATGTGTAGGATTTGTCCTTTGATTTCATATTCTGGTGCATTAACATCTGGCTTAATAATGGCGTGACCTTGGCCCGTTCGTGTGGCTCTCATTCGATCTTCCATACTTAGAGGTTCCTGATTTTCCATAATTGAGTTTGTTGAATCTGAATTACTAGAGGATTCTGATTTAATGGTTTCTTCCTTGACAATCTCTGGTTGAATGATTTGTGGTTCAGGAAGAATGATTAGTGGTTCAGGATCTCTGAATTGTCCTTGAATATCCTTCGGGTTTTCAATTTCGAGGTCGGGTTTAAAAAATGGATTATCGAAAATTTGAATCGGAGAACTTGTTCGACTAGATGATGATTCTAAAGAAAAATCAACGGCGATTATATTGGCTAGATGTCTTGATCGAGTTACAGGTGGTGAACGTATGAAAGGTGGTGAACGTTTTGCTCGGTGCATTCACTGAATATCCTATTAGTTATAAATATCAAAATTATATAGGTTATCAAATTAATAGACTTTTCTCCTTTTGCCCACGTTTCGAATAGCCAAAAGATGGAGCAGGGAGCCAGGATCCTTTAAGTCGGAAAATCCACAACTCAGCCACTAACATATCCAACTATTACTACGAAGAAGAAAATTTTGGATGTCTATCAATTTAACCGCTTAAAATAATTTTTCCGTCGAAGTTTAAAGAAAATTCTATGTCCTAGAAACTAGAGCGTAGAAATGAGAAAGAAAAAAAAACGCGTCAAAAAATAAGAATTGAAAAACAAACGTCGAAAAACAATAATAAGAAAGTAGAGCGTCGAAACTTAAAAGTCTAAAAACTAAATATTAAAACTTGCGTCTAAAGGTATTAAAGCTTAAAAGGAATTCTAAATCAAAAACGGTAATTACTTAAAAGGCACTACAATTTATTTAAAACTAAGGCGATAAGCGACGTCGTAAGATTCTAAAGCGCCTTAATCTTAATTCTAAAGAAAAAGTACTTAAGGGATTTTACGGCAAAGCCTAAAAATCTAGAAATATAAAATAACTACGGCAAAACTAAATTTAAAACTAATAACGAATGATAAATATACAAATTACAAATTAAACGAATAAAAAGATACAAAATATAAAAATAAAACTTAAAGTTATAAAAGTACAATTTTTATAAAAATATTATTTTTAAATTATTATTATATAATAAAATATTAAACTATATAATTAATAATAATACTTAAACTTAATATTACAACTTAATTAAAACTAGACATAAATATATTAAACAATTAAACCCTAATTAGATTAATTAATAATAATAATATTACCCCTAATTCAATTAGACTAGGAAACACTTCTGTCAAATCACCTCATGCGAACGCATGAGGTTCTAGTTGTTCGACCGCATGGCCCAGAATTCCAGAATTGAATTTGGGCTTCGACAGCTTCGGCCCAGTTTTAATTTTAATTTGATTTTTGATTTCAAAAAAATAAAATAATAGATAGCCAAATTTTATAAAATAAAAATAAACTTGTATTTTAAAAACTTAAAATAAAAATACTTTTATAAACAAAATCTTAAAAATATAACTCTTATATATATATATATATATATATATATATATATATATATATATATATATATATATATATATATATATATATATATATATATATATATATATTTATTTATTTATTTTTAACACTTATTATAAATACAATATATTTTTACGAAATAAGAAGTAATATATTTTTACAAAAATATAGCGTTTTTCACCGAGTCACCGGCAGCGGCGCCAAAAACTTGATGTGTGCAGCGGTGTACACGAAATACTATTATTTTTACAACGAAATACTACGAAATATTACACAAGTTTTATTAATTTACGGATGGGATATACCTAAACCTTACTACAACACTTATAGGCAGTATACCTAATCGTAGAGTAGTGTAGTTTTTAGTAAGTCCGGTTCGTTTCACAGGGAGCTAGCTGAGTTTAACGCTATATTTTTAACAACTATATTTATATAAAATATATATAATTATATATAGTAACATTATTATAAAAGGGGGTTTTTACCGTTTAATGACTGGTTTGTCGATTTTATATTTTAAGCGTAAAGATAAATGACGATAATATAAATGACAGAATTTAAATTGCGATAAAGTAAATTGCAGTAATTAAAATGACAGTAAATAAAGGTACGATGAAATATGAAATAAAATTATTATGCTTATTTAAACTTCCGTAATCATGATGTTTGACGTTTTGATTTTAATTAATTGTTACCCGGGTCAATTGTCCTTTGTCCTGGTTTATTTGATACCCATCTGGTTTTTATCCATAATAGTCCATTGGTCATAATTATAAAATGCTCGTCAAATTAACCTTATTCCCGAAGTCAAATATTCCAACTAATTAGGGATTCGAACTGTAACAAGGTATTAATACTTTGTTAATAATTACACCAGGTTATCGACTGCGTGTAATCCAAGGTTTTAATACTTTGTTAACAATTACACCAATTACCCTTGTATGTAATCCACCCCTGTTATAATTAGTCCATGATACATTAATTTATTCACTTGGCCATAATGAATAATAAATTACCCAATCCAATTGATTAAATTAAATGATTTGTAAAAGATGTCGTATAAACGTCACTAAATATGACATGCATAATCATTTAATAATTATTAGATTAACTAATTTGAAGATAGGTTCGACAGATTCCAATGAGTTGTCATTCAATTAGACAATACCCCCCATCTATTAATAGTCCATAGTCCAATGTTCACAAGTGTCGGTCTTTTGTCCAAACCCAAATTATGGTACAAAATCCAATAACCCCATTTTAATATTTAGCCCAACATCATGATTACTTTGATTTAAATAAGCATAAAAATAACTTAGTTACGATACATTAATTGAAAAAGGAAGAACATAGCTTACAGTGATTATTTATCGCGTAGCGTTACACGGACAGAGTTCCGACTTTAAAACCCGTAAAACATTTCTTACAATAACCCAACTAAACCATAACTTTATTGTTAAAATTAACTTAAATTAAAATTATAATATAAATATAATATATATATATATATATATATATATATATATATATATATATATATATATATATATATATATATATATATATATATATATTATGTTTACAGAGAATGAAAGAAAGAAATGAAAAATGGTGTATCATTCGAGCAGAATTCGCTGGCTTTTATAGATGAGAACTGATCCTGAGGGCCATGCGATCGCATGGCTTTTCAGTGTTATTCTCATGCGATCACATGGACAGCCTGGCATGCTCCCATTAGTTTGTTTTCTAGTTTGCCGACGTTTTATTTAATAATATAATATAATATATATAATTTTATATAATTATATATATATATATATTATATTATATTCATGTACATAGTAGACTTGTAATTTTAGGAACGTTGACTCGTGTGTTGATGCTCGGTTTATGTCTCGGTTCCGGATTTTCGAACGTCCTTTCGTACGCATAGATATCTTGTACTTTGCGTTCCGCGGCTTGTATAATTGTAAGTTTTAGACGTTTCTCATCAATAAATTGAACCACTTAAATTATATCTTGTACATTTGAGCTTTTTGGTCATTTGCTTCTTCAAATCTTTATTTTCTTCTTTTGTCTTCGCACTTATTTATTTAAACGATTATTACATAAAAATAGAACAATAGTAACTAAAAGCTTTACATATTGGAAGGATATTGCTACTAAATATATGTTCATTTGGATCACTATCAGGATATATGTCAAAAGTCCTAGCGTGCTAATGCTTTCCGAAATTATTGTGGGATCTTATTTGAGTGGGAGCTCAAAGGAAGTTGAAGCTAGTAGAAATTCAGGTCGAATTGGGTACACTAGAGTCTTTGGTACTTCGGGTAGATCTTCTCCAATGGCAGCTTTGTTGCGGTCGACCGAGGAAGATGAACAAGTGGTTTTCTATGGTTGATGATACATCCGTACTGTGGGAGTTGGCTCGGGATGGAAAATTAGGTTTATCAAAATACGTGCGCACATATGTGGTCGGTGTTCCAATGGTGAAAGCAAAGGCGGTTATGTGGAAGATCAAGGGTGTGATTGTGTTCTCACACGGCTGACTTGATGGTGTTATCCACATGTTTGTTCTACCGGAGGGTTTATTCTTTGTTGGAAAGATAAATTGGGTGGATGTAATTTTGTACGGGTGGATCGCTTGGGCGATGGGGTTAATTGGGTCGGGTCGGACTCAAACGACCCGTTATCTCCAAAACTAAGGAGATAGGTGTCATAGCCAAAGAGAAGTTCTTGTTTCCCAAACTAGTAACAAAAGGATCGAATTATAGCTCAGCGGTATTTTTGGTGTCAAAAGACTTCACTTGCTCGAAGGTTTTCGGATTAAGTGCGCCATGAGTCGGGTGTGAATCCGACGATATCAAAAGGAGGTATAATTAGCGGGTCAAGGTTGTTATTGTGGGATGATGATGTTGATAGTGCTGATGTTAGGTTAAGATGGGTGTCGTTTAACGTCTATTCGAGTGGGAGATGGTTGGGAGTGCGAAGACAAGTTAAACTCAAAGTTGAATTCTGAGCTGCAAGAAACTTACGACCGCAAGTTTAAGTGCTATGGTCGCGAGATACAAGTCAGAGGAAAAGGGTTTGCTGAAAAGACAAACTTACGACTGCAAGAATTCAATTATGGTCGCGACTTTGGACCTGACAGAAACCTGTGACCACAAGAATTCAATTATGGTCGCGAAAATGGTTCTGACGGGAGGAAGCTTCCAAAATCGTGTTTTCTTGTTCGTTAAGTAGTTTCCTTGTCGAGTTTTGCCTATTTAAACATCCTATTGTAACCCATGCATGTATCTACAAAAATTATCAATAAAAGAAATCTCTTTGGTAGCCGAGGATTATAGTAATCATTCGTGATTACATATAACTTCGCCCAATTCTCTTGTCTTTATCGTTTTTGCTTGTTTTCTTCGTTTTCTTCGTTTTATCCGTTTGTTGTCAGTGGGTTTGATAACTTGGGGTTATCAAGTCGTGTTAGGGCTCACGTGCTTTATTCCTAACATAAAGTTTGTTGGGTTGGTAATCTGTTAAAGTTTGACAGATGAACTTTGACGAATGACTTACCATTAAAGTTTTCAGGATGGATGAACCTTGACGGATGGATTATCCGGGAGAGTTTGACCGGTGAACTTTCACGGATGAATCTTTAATGGATGAATCCTGAACCCTTTCAATATGAACCTTTGAACCTAAACCCTTGAACCATTTTAAATCTGAACTAAACGGTGACGCCCCGTACAAAACCATCGTGTACGATTCGTCAACAACAGGATCTTTACACGGTCAAACACTATATGCTGTTTGAAAATCAGTTTTGTATTCATAAAAAGATAGCGTTTACAAAAGATAACGTGACACAGAGGTCATTACAAAGCCATTATTCAAATAACATAAGTTGTGAATGCAAGATAAAAGTTTCATGATTGAGACATCTCTAAGTAATGCAGCGGAAATCTAACACAGCAGGTCCATAACAGCAAGTCTATAACACCAAGACAGCAAGTCTAACAGGGGAAGCAACATCTTCTAAGCACCTGAGAAATACACCCTTAAAAGTCAACAAGAATGTTGGTGAGCTATAGTTTGTTTGTTCCAGTAATGTAATGTAGACCACGAGATTTCGTATTCAAAACAGTATGAAAAGTATATGCTTATCCGTGGGCACCCGGTAACTAACTTATAATACCCTTAAAAGTACACTTGGCGAGTGCGTATGTCCTCAAAGTATCAAACACCCGTTAAATGCTAGCGCGACTAGCCCGAGTGGGGATGTCAACCCTATGGATCCATATCAAATATTCGCGTTCACCGGTTCAAAAACCAATGATTAAACGTTATCGTGCTAAGGGGAAAGTTTATGCCATTATATAACCCACACATATGTAAAGTTTAAGTACTCGTGTCTAGTATGTAAAACATAAAAAAGTGCATGTATTCTCAGTCCCAAAAATAGTATAAGTAAAAAAGGGAAGCTATAACTCACAGTGAATAAGCAGTAAAAGTCGATATGCAAAGTATGCAAGTAGTAAGTCGGTCCGAAAGGTCGTCAACCTAAGTCAAAAGTCACTAGGTCAGTATGTTGTCCCAAATGATTTAAAAGTGCATAAATTAAGTTTAAGTGTCATCATCAACATCATTCATCATCATAAAAGCTAAGTATGTTTAACAAGAATAGTGATCGAAACAAAAGGCTGAATTTGGACAGCTGTTACGACCTCTATACAAATCGAAAAGACCCGTAGTCAGTGGCTATGGCTCCGTATGTGAGTCCTCTAACTGCTGACCAATTTTCAGAACCTAAAACTTCTTTGTTTGACCATGGCGACGGTTTAAATGCGAGTAGGTTAGAAATTTCAGCACAACGTTACAAAGGCGTAGTGACTTTTAGAAGGCTATAAATCCTAAACCGTATATCGGATTAAGTTGAGGCCTAAACGAAAAGTCATCTACTCAAAACGAACTATCTGAAAATCAGTTTTCCAGAAGTCCGGGAGTCTGATCACACCCCGAAAAAGAGCAAACAAGTGCTCCGGTGAGGTTCTTGGTGCATGATGCTCATCACGGTTCTCATCCTTGATGCTTGTAAGCTTCAAGTGTACAACTCTTTAATGTTTTAGCATCACTTTGACCAAGGTTCAACCATCAATACATAACTAAGAGTAAAATCTATCATTCTACAAGTTTTGAACATCAAGATTGCCTCTTTATTGCATAGATCCAATAAAGCTTCAACCTTTGTCCTTTTTACACAAGTTTATGTATCTCCATCATATGAGATGATAAAGACTTGATTTTTATCATCACAACAATCACAAAAAGGTTCCAAGTAAGTGAGATCTACAATAATAACTTAGATCTCAAGTATTAAGAAAACCCTAAACTAGAAAGCTTGGATTTTTACAAGATTAATGATACCATAAGCTAGAAAGCTAAGATCTTTAATAAAATAATGAAAGTAATGAGACCATAAGCTAAAAAGCTAAGATCTTTAACATAATAATGAAACCCTAAGCTAGAAAGCTTGGATCTTTAGTATTCTTGAAGATCTTGAAGCATAAAGCTTGGATCTTTAAGATACATGAAGATCATAAACACAAGTTTTGATCTTTATAACAAAACAAAGAAATTACAAGCTAGATCTAAAAAGTAAATAAAGATTCTAAGTTAGAAAGCTTGAATCTTTCATGTTCTTGAAGGATTCAAACTCAAGTTTGAATCTATAAGATATAACAAGATCAAAAGCTAAAAGCTAGATCCATAAAATGATGATGATGATGTTGACTTTATGAAGAAGAAAAGAAGAAGAAGAAAATTTAAAACTTACACTTTTTAGAGTGAGAAAGACTAGAGAGAGAATTAGAGAGTAAGTGTGTGTAAATTGCAAATGAGATCAAGTGTAGAATGGGTGAAATAAGGCTTGTATTTATAGGTGGTGAGGAGGTGGGAGGGGTGTGGTGGCCGTGGGTATGGGAGGGGGACAAGGGGGACAACTTTTTGCTTTTTGGTTAATGGTTGTCTAAAGTTGGTGCTTATGCTAGGATCCCTTGCAACATTAAGGATAATGCTTAACAAAAATGCTACTATGTTCTCTCTAATAAATGGGCATTTATCTTTCATTAATATGGGTCACTAACTTATTATAATTGAGCTAATTAAATAGTCCACTAGCTAGTATAGGTTGGGCTAAAGTCCAACAAGGTAGAAAGTCCAACAAGACTAACTAGTGTGCTCTATTAAATTACTAAGCGTAATTAAGCATCCAAAAACCCAAGTAATCGTTATTATAAAATAACAATTAGTATTTCGTAGTCGTAATATTCCGGTTACGACAAAAGTTAAACGTGTACACAGTACGCAGTTCGTTCTAAATGTCAAGTGACACTAACGATCATAAAGACTTCCGGGGATCAAGTTAAGTACCCTACGTACTTAAAGGCACGTTTTCACATATAAACGAAAGTAATCCACATGTAGTAAGATCCCAGAGTATAATATAGCTCAGTACGCACAAATACGCAGTTTCGTGAAAGTACAAAGCACAAAAGCAAGTCAAAAAAGTTGGGTCGTTACATAAACCCACAATCTATCCTTTACATGAACCTCCATTATTTAAACCCAAAACATATATGGTTAACCCTGGATTCGAATACTGGACTCTTTTCTTAAGAGCACAATGACTTAACCACTTGACCTGTAGAGTTGACCTGATATTATGGTCTGGTTAATTGTTTTAACCCTTTTCGTGAACTCGTCTTCTTTAACAAAAAACTCAAGTTCAGGATATTTTGTCCTATTATTAAATCTTATCCGAAAATTAGCGGATTTTTTACAAATCAGTTACCTAAACCATTTTTAAGGTTTGATTTCGGTAGCCTATTTAGATCCAGCTTGTTCACGTGATGAAGTTAACAACGAACAACCATGAACAAGTTTAAAACTGAAGAATAGAGGACGAATAATCTGATGAATTAACTAGAATAAAATTTATAAATTGATTCCACAACCCTCGATTAACATCCAGAAGCCTAAATCATTCACTAACATGGCCTGAAATTTTGAGAATCCATTCTTCAAAGTAAGAACAGTTGTATCGAGATTGAAACTAAAATTAAAATTGAAACTGCGATTTATAGTTCAATTTAATTACAATTAACACCGTAGATCTATTCTTAAGCCTACTACCAAACTTCATTAATCCTTAACCTGATGTGAAAACACACGGTGATTTATTATGTGATTACTTTTAGAATGAAAGTTTGACTTTCAATTGTGTGATCATACAATGGAATTACTCGATGAAAATTTGCACATACGTTCACCTAATGATCCTATAACTAATCATACATTCACCTAATGATCCTCGTTTAGCATTCCATCGAACTCGAACGATCGAAATCTTTTTGCGTTTCAAGGCCTTGACCTTACAGTCCATAATTTCGACAGGTTCTTCCACGAAGTGGAATTTGTCATCAATTGTAAGCTCTTCAAGTGGTATGACAAGTTCTGGTTTAGCAAGACATTTCTTCAGATTCGACACGTGAAAAGTAGGATGAATAGCACTCAACTGAGTCGGAAGGTCCAAATGGTAAGCAACGGGTCCAACACGTTCCAAAACTTCAAAAGGACCAATATATCGCGGATTCAACTTCCCACGCTTTCCGAAACGGATTACACCTTTCCAAGGTGCGACTTTCAACATAACGCGGTCACCGATTTGAAATTCGTGATCCCCGCGTTTAAGGTCGGCATAACTCTTTTGGCGATCACGGGCCGCCTTGAGCCTCGCTTGAATTTGGACAATCTTCTCGGTTGTTTCATGGACGAGTTCGGGTCCGGTGAGTTGCTTTTCACTTACTTCGATCCAACAAATAGGAGAATGACACTTGCAGCCATACAACGCTTCGAAAGGTGCAGCATTAATACTCGAATGATAGCTGTTGTTGTAAGAAAATTCGGCTAGCGGTAAATGCTTCTCCCAAGCTTTTCCAAAATCTATAACACAAGCACGCAGCATGTCCTCTAAAGTTTGAATCGTGCATTCACTTTGTTCGTCGGTCTACGGGTGATATGCGGTACTCATGTCGAGATGTGTTCCCAAGGCTTCTTACAAGGAACGCCAAAATCTAGAAGCAAAATGGGTATCTCGGTCTGAAATGATCGATAAGGGTACACCGTGTCGAGATACAACTTCCTTTATGTATAATTGCGCGAGTCTCTCCATCGTATCAGTTTCCTTCATGGCAAGGAAGTGTGCAGATTTGGTAAGACGGTCAATAATAACCCAGATGGTATCATAACCTCATACCGTCTTCGGTAGCTTCGTGATGAAATCCATTATTATTCCTTCCCACTTCCATTGCGGGATTTCGGGTTGTTGAAGTAATCCAGACGGCTTCTGATGTTCGGCTTTGATCTTGGAACAAGCTAAACACTTTCCAACGTAAGTCGCAACATCCTTCTTCAGGTTCGGCCACCAATATTGAACCTTGAGGTCGTGGTACATCTTACCAGCTCCTGGATGAATTGAATACCTTGACTTATGGGCTTCGTCTAGAATTAGGCTCCGTAAATCTCCATATTTAGGCACCCAAATTCTTTCGGCAAAGTATCGAAGTCCAGTCTCCTTGACCTCGAATAGGGAAACGAGAACGTTCAAGTGCTCATGAGAAATATTCTCCTTCTTGAGAGCCTCATCTTGAGCTACTCGGATCTGGCTGTTGTGATTCGTCTGAATGGTGATTTTTAAGGCACGGACACGAAGTGGTACCATTCTCTCCTTTTGGCTCATGGCATCAACTACAACATTTGCCTTGCCAGGGTGGTAACGGAGTTCACAATCATAGTCATTCAACGTCTCGATCCATCGACGCTGTCTCATGTTCAGTTGCTTCTGATCGAAAATGTCTTGGAGGCTTTTGTGGTCGGTGAAGATAGTACTCTTGGTTCCATAAAGATAATGTCTCCACAATTTGAGCGCAAAGACAAAAGCTCCAAGTTCGAGATCATGCGTTGTGTAATTTCACTCGTGAATCTTCAGCTGGCGAGAGGCATAAGCAATAACCTTTGTTCGTTGCATCAATACACAACCAAATCCATGTTTCGAGGCGTCATAATACATGACGAAGTCTTCACTGCCTTCGGGAAGTGATAAGATAGGTGCGGAGGTTAACTTCTGCTTCAGGGTTTGAAATGCCGACTCTTGCTCTGTTGCCCAAACGAATTTCTTCCCTTTTATGAGTTAACACAGTCAAAGGACACGCAATCAAAGAGAAACCGTCAATGAACCTTCTGTAGTAACCTGTGAGGCCTAAAAATTGGCGGATATGAGTCGGAGTAGTGGGGGTTTCCCACTTGCTGATGGCTTCGATCTTCACGGGATCGACTTTGATACCCTGATCGCTCACGATATGACCAAGAAATTGAACTTCCTTCAACCAAAATTCACACTTAGAGAATTTGGCATAGAGTTGCTCTTGTCTCAAAAGTTCAAGCATGAGTCGAAGATGTTGCTCATGTTCTTCTTCACTCCTGGAATAGATGAGGGTATCATCTATGAAGACGATAACGAACTTGTCCAGGTATGGCTTGCATACGCAATTCATGAGATCCATAAACACGGCAGGTGCGTTGGTTAAACCGAATGGCATCACAAGAAACTCATAGTGACCATAACGGGTTCTGAACGCAGTCTCTAGCTTCTTCACATGCGCTAAAATAGCAAAACGCCCCTTCTTCATAATATTTTGTGCCTTCATGCAACTAATAAGGTTTAGCTTCGGACTACATCTCTCTCCGTAAACAATCAATGGCTCACCATCTTCGCGAGGTATGCGAAGAATCTTCTCACCACAGATAACTTCTGCTTTCACCTTGGACAACCAATCCATACCGACTATCACATCAAAGCTTCCCAACTTAATGGGTATCAATTCAATCTCGAAATCTACAGCAGCTACGTTTATAATCCCTCCTCGACCAATTTGGTCAACTTTCTCAAGTTTTCCATTGGCCACTTCAACAAGCATACTCTCGTCCAAAGGCACTAACGACCAATCTATCTTAGAGCAAAAGTGTCTATCTACATAACTCCTATCAGCACCGGTATCAAATAGAATAGTAGCTAATAGGTTATTGATAGTGAATGTACCTGTGACCAAGTCAGGATCCTCGCGGGCATCTCTGGCATTCATGTTGAAGACTCTTCCAAGTGCTGGCCCGCCATCCTTCTTCTTGTTCGGACATTCATTCTTGAAGTGGCCCTACTGGCCGCATTCAAAACACTTCCTTGGCCCATTCGGGTTTGTCCTCACAGTTGGGGTGGTGATCTTACAATCCTTGCCGATATGTCCAGTCCTCTTGCACTTTTCACAAACCACGTTGCAGTACCCAGTATGATGCTTATAGCATCTCTTATACTGCGGAAGGCTACCTTTGTAGTTAGGGTTCGAGCTAGGGTTCGGGTTAGGATTCTTCCAGTCGTTGTTTCCCTTGAAATTCTCATACCTCTTAGCTGGGTTTTGATCAAAGACCTTTCCCTTGTTTCCGTCCCACTTATATTTCCCATTACTAGTTCCCAATTCCAATTTTACCTTCTCTGGCTCTTGTTGGGTAATTTCATTCAGCAGGGTGTGTGCCATGTGCATAGCTTCTGGGACATCTGCCGGTTTCGAAGAGGTAACATTTCCCTAAATGGTCTTGGGAAGTCCCCACAAATACCGTTCCATTCGATTAAATTCAGGAGTAACCATCGTGGGGCACATCAAAGCTAACTCCAAGTATCTTCAGTTATAGCCATCAAGATCAGTCCCTACAACTTTCAGTTCCCAAAACTCCGCTTCCATCTTCTGAATTTCGATTCGGGGGCAATACTCCTCGATCATAGCACTCTTAAGCTCCTCCCATGATGTAGCATAAGCTTCGTCGATTCCCCGCACCTGGGCGAGCGTATTCCACCAAGTCAAAGCGCCATCCGACAAAGTGCAGGATACGAACTTAGTCTTATTCCCCTCGGAGCAGTTACTCACACAGAAAACATATTCCAACTTTTCAAACCATCTCGTCAGCCCAACTGTGTAGTGACCCGAACTTTTCCATGTTTATATATATTAATTGAGATTGATATTTACATGATTAAATGTTTCCAACATGTTAAGCAATCAAACTTGTTAAGACTTGATTAATTGAAATAGGTTTCATATAGACAATTGACCACCCAAGTTGACCGGTGATTCACGAACGTTAAAACTTGTAAAAACTATATGATGACATATATATGGTTATATATATAGTTAACATTATATTATGATAATTAAACATATCATTAAGTATATTAACAATGAACTACATATGTAAAAACAAGACTACTAACTTAATGATTTTGAAACGAGACATATATGTAACGATTATCGTTGTAACGACATTTAATGTATATATATCATATTAAGAGATATTCGTACATCATAATATCATGATAATATAATAATTTAAAATCACTTTTGATATTATAAACATTGGGTTAACAACATTTAACAAGATCGTTAACCTAAAGGTTTCAAAACAACATTTACATGTAACGACTAACGATGACTTAACGACTCAGTTAAAATGTATATACATGTAGTGTTTTAATATGTATTTATACACTTTTTAAAGACTTCAATACACTTATCAAAATACTTCTACTTAACAAAAATGCTTACAATTACATCCTCGTTCAGTTTCATCAACAATTCTACTCGTATGCACCCGTATTCGTACTCGTACAATACACAGCTTTTAGATGTATGTACTATTGGTATATACACTCCAATGATCAGCTCTTAGCAGCCCATGTGAGTCACCTAACACATGTGGGAACCATCATTTGGCAACTAGCATGAAATATCTCATAAAATTACAAAAATATGAGTAATCATTCATGACTTATTTACATGAAAACAAAATTACATATCCTTTATATCTAATCCATACACCAACGACCAAAAACACCTACAAACACTTTCATTCTTCAATTTTCTTCATCTAATTGATCTCTCTCAAGTTCTATCTTCAAGTTCTAAGTGTTCTTCATAAATTCCAAAAGTTCTAGTTTCATAAAATCAAGAATACTTTCAAGTTTGCTAGCTCACTTCCAATCTTGTAAGGTGATCATCCAACCTCAAGAAATCTTTGTTTCTTACAGTAGGTTATCATTCTAATACAAGGTAATAATCATATTCAAACTTTGGTTCAATTTCTATAACTATAACAATCTTATTTCAAGTGATGATCTTACTTGAACTTGTTTTCGTGTCATGATTCTGCTTCAAGAACTTCGAGCCATCCAAGGATCCATTGAAGCTAGATCCATTTTTCTCTTTTCCAGTAGGTTTATCCAAGGAACTTAAGGTAGTAATGATGTTCATAACATCATTCGATTCATACATATAAAGCTATCTTATTCGAAGGTTTAAACTCGTAATCACTAGAACATAGTTTAGTTAATTCTAAACTTGTTCGCAAACAAAAGTTAATCCTTCTAACTTGACTTTTAAAATAAACTACACACATGTTCTATATCTATATGATATGCTAACTTAATGATTTAAAACCTGGAAACACGAAAAACACCATAAAACCGGATTTACGCCGTCGTAGTAACACCGCGGGCTGTTTTGGGTTAGTTAATTAAAAACTATGATAAACTTTGATTTAAAAGTTGTTATTCTGAGAAAATGATTTTTATTATGAACATGATACTATATCCAAAAATTATGGTTAAACTCAAAGTGGAAGTATGTTTTCTAAAATGGTCATCTAGACGTCGTTCTTTCGACTGAAATGACTACCTTTACAAAAATGACTTGTAACTTATTTTTCCGACTATAAACCTATACTTTTTCTGTTTAGATTCATAAAATAGAGTTCAGTCATTTAAAATGAATGCAGTCTTTGAAAAACGTCTCATATAGAGGTCAAAACCTCGCAACGAAATCAATTAATATGGAACGTTTTTAATCAATAAGAACGGGACATTTCAGTTGGTATCCGAGCGTTGGTCTTAGAGAACCAGAAAATTTGCATTAGTGTGTCTTATCGAGTTTGTTAGGATGCATTAGTGAGTCTGGACTTCGACCGTGTTTTCTTTAAAAATGATTGCTTAACATTTTTGTTGGAAACTATATATTTTTAACATATAAATATTATGTGATATATTAATCTCTTAACGTGTTTGATATTATGTGATAGATGTCTACCTCTAGAACAAGTCCCATTGACTCACCTAATAATAATGAAGAGTCAAATGTAAATTGGAATGATTCGTGGACTGATTCACAAGTTCCCGAAGAGGAACCGGAAGAAGAGTCGGAACCGGATGAAGAATCAGAACCGGAAGAAGAATCGGAACCAGAAGAAGAAATAGAACCGGTGGGGGAAATAATAAAACGGTTAAGTAAAAGAGAATCCTCAACCAACCGACCAAGGTTAATTATGGTCAATGGTGTTTCCACCAAGGAAGCAAAATATTGGGAGGATTACCAATTCTCCGATGAATCGGATTCCGACGAGAATTCCGATGATGTTATAGAAATTACCCCAACTGAATTTAAAAAGGCAAAAGAAAATAATAAGGGAAAGGGCATAAAAATAGAGAAATCTAATTCCAACCCCGATGAACTTTATATGTATCGTCAACCCCCGAAGTCCTTAAGTTGTAACAATGACCCGGGAACCTCTAAACCACCAGGTTTTTCCAAACCGTTGTGGAAAACGACAGTTAGTATTAGGAGAACATCATATATCCCTAGAAACTTGGCAAAACGAACCAAAACCGAAGAAGAAGAAACGAGCGAGTCGGAATAAGATAGTTGTATTCGTGTGGTGTAATATATGTAATATAGTGTGCTTATGCTTTATGATATATGTAAAAATTGCTTGTATTAATAAGTATTTTTTTTATGAATCTAACTCTTGTCTATTTTACAGTTTAAAAACACAAAATGGATAGAAAACCCAATATTTTAAGAGACCTACCCGGAGACATGATTGATGAAATCTTGTCTAGAGTCGGTCAGAATTCCTCGGCACAACTATTTAAGGCGAGATCAGTTTGTAAGACATTCGAAGAACGTTCCAAGAATGTCTTGGTTTATAAGAGACTTTCGTTCGGAAGATGGGGGATATCACATTGGGAATCCATAAGTTACGATGTGTTTACTTTGACGCATATATTGCGGGGAACCCAAATGCTATTTTACGCAACGGGTTAAGAAATTATTTTGACTCAGTATATCCGAATATAGGACTTCATAATTTAGAAAAAGCGGCTAACATGCATCATAAAGAAGCATGTTATGCTTACGGGTTAATAATGTTCGCTTCTCACCAAAGTGAGAACAAGAACATCGGGCTACAACTATTAAACAAAACGTTCCCACAAGTAACGGAGTCGGTAATTGGGATAAGAAATGAGGTTTTTAGGTTATTACGAGACTGTTGGTCATTACGTAACCCTCGTCCCTTTGACGGCGTTACAACACGCTGTCTTATCAACGGTCATAACGGTTATGTTCCACAAGACCAAGGATGGGAAGTAATCCTAGTAAAACCAGAATGCATGACTTGTTTCTGGACGTATGAATTACGTGTCTTTATTGCCTTTGCTGAACGACTTGTGTACTAGCTAGAATTATCTTCACAACTATCTTGTATCAAAGTTATTGTGTGCAATATTTCATGCTTTATGTAAAATAAGCGGTATTGTAAGTTTGTAAAATATTGTATAAAAGTTTGAACGTGAAATATTATTACAATCAGTTTTTCATATAGAATTGTAGTAGTTGAATTGTATATTAGCTACTAAGTATGAACTTAACGGGTAGGTACTACCCGAATTTAAACTTATAAAACGCTAATATGAAGAAAAAGATTTTATAAATGAGTTCATATTATGCTACGAAATACTATTAACTACTCTTAATATTCTGTATGATTAACTTGTTCCATTTAACTATTTTGAAGGAAATGACACCGATTACTCGACACACCGTGAATATGAATGAAGAGGAATTCCGTACTTTTCTAGCTTCAAACATATCCGCGGTACAGGCTGCGCTACATACCAACAATAACCTAGGATCTGGCAGTACAGGAAATCGTGTAGGATGCACCTACAAAGAATTCACTGCCTGCAAACCTTTGGAATTTGATGGAACTGAAGGACCGATCGGATTGAAACGGTGGACCGAGAAGGTCGAATCGGTGTTTGCCATAAGTAAGTGTACTGAAGAGGACAAAGTAAAGTACGCTACGCATACCTTCACAGGTTCTGCGTTAACATGGTGGAATACCTATCTAGAGCAAGTGGGACAAGACGATGCGTACGCACTACCGTGGTCAGCATTCAAGCACTTAATGAACGAGAAGTACCGTCCCAGAACCGAGGTCAATAAGCTCAAGACAGAACTTAGAGGGTTACGAACCCAAGGATTTGATATTACCACGTACGAAAGACGATTCACAGAATTGTGCCTATTGTGTCCGGGAGCATTCGAAGATGAGGAAGAGAAGATCGACGCATTTGTGAAAGGATTACCGGAAAGAATCCAAGAAGATATAAGTTCACACGAGCCCGCCTCCATACAACAGGCATGTAGAATGGCTCACAAACTCGTAAACCAGATTGAAGAAAGAATTAAAGAACAGACTGCTGAAGAGGCCAATGTGAAGCAAGTCAAAAGAAAGTGGGAGGAAAACGGTGATAAGAATCACCAATACAACAACAACAGCAATTACAACAATAATCGCAACAATTATCCCAACAATCGCAACATCAATCGCAACTACAACAAACGGCCCAACAACAACAACAACAACAACAACAACAACAGCAACTACAACAATCATCCCAACAACAATAATAACCGCAACAACAACAACAATCAGAAGCAGCTATGCCAAAGGTGTGAAAAGAATCACTCGGGGTTCTGCACCAAATTTTGCAACAAGTGTAAAAGAAATGGTCATAGCGCGGCGAAGTGTGAGGTCTACGGACCAGGGGTTAATAGAACGAAAGGAACAAATGGTGTCGAAACGAGTAATGGCGGAGCAAGTAGTGTCGGAGCAAGTTATGCCAATGTAGTTTGTTATAAATGTGGAAAACCGGGCCACATTATTAGAAATTGCCCGAACCAGGAGAACACGAATGGACAAGGCCGTGGAAGAGTTTTCAATATTAATGCGGCAGAGGCACAGAAAGACCCGGAGCTTGTTACGGGTATGTTTCTTATTGACAATAAATCTGCTTACGTTTTATTTGATTCGGGTGCGGATAGAAGCTATATGAGTAGAGATTTTTGTGCTAAATTAAGTTGTCCATTGACGCCTTTGGATAGTAAATTTTTACTCGAATTAGCAAATGGTAAATTAATTTCAGCAGATAATATATGTCGGAATCGAGAAATTAAACTGGTTAGCGAAACATTTAAGATTGACTTGATACCAGTAGAGTTAGGGAGTTTTGATGTGATAATCGGTATGGACTGGTTGAAAGAAGTGAAAGCAGAGATCGTTTGTTACAAAAATGCAATTCGCATTATACGAGAAAAAGGAAAACCCTTAATGGTGTACGGAGAAAAGGGCAACACGAAGCTACATCTTATTAGTAATTTGAAGGCACAAAAACTAATAAGAAAAGGTTACTATGCTATTCTAGCACACGTCGAGAAAGTACAAACTGAAGAAAAGAGCATCAATGATGTTCTCATCGCAAAAGAATTTCCCGATGTATTTCCGAAAGAATTACCGGGATTACCCCCACATCGATCCGTTGAATTTCAAATAGATCTTGTACCAGGAGCTGAACCAATAGCTCGTGCTCCTTACAGACTCGCACCCAGCGAGATGAAAGAACTGCAAAGCCAATTACAAGAAATTTTAGAGCGTGGTTTCATTCGACCAAGCACATCACCGTGGGGAGCTCCTGTTTTGTTTGTCAAGAAGAAAGATGGTACATTCAGGTTGTGTATCGACTACCGAGAGTTGAACAAACTTACCATCAAGAACCGCTACCCACTACCGAGAATCGACGACTTATTTGATCAACTACAAGGCTCGTCTGTTTATTCAAAGATTGACTTACGTTTCGGGTATCATCAAATGCGAGTGAAAGAAGATGATATTCCAAAGACTGCTTTCAGAACACGTTACGGTCATTACGAGTTTATGGTCATGCCGTTTGGTTTAACTAATGCACCAGCTGTGTTCATGGACCTTATGAACCGAGTGTGTGGACCATACCTTGACAAGTTTGTCATTGTTTTCATTGATGACATACTTATTTACTCAAAGAATGACCAAGAACACGGTGAACATTTGAGAAAGGTGTTAGAAGTATTGAGGAAGGAAGAATTGTACGCTAAGTTTTCAAAGTGTGCATTTTGGTTGGAAGAAGTTCAATTCCTCGGTCACATAGTGAACAAAGAAGGTATTAAGGTGGATCCGGCAAAGATAGAAACTGTTGAAAAGTGGGAAACCCCGAAAACTCCGAAACACATACGCCAGTTTTTAGGAATAGCTGGTTACTACAGAAGGTTCATCCAAGACTTTTCCAGAATAGCAAAACCCTTGACTGCATTAACGCATAAAGGGAAGAAATTTGAATGGAAGGATGAACAAGAGAAAGCGTTTCAGTTATTGAAGAAAAAGCTAACTACGGCACCTATATTGTCATTGCCTGAAGGGAATGATGATTTTGTGATTTATTGTGATGCATCAAAGCAAGGTCTCGGTTATGTATTAATGCAACGAACGAAGGTGATTGCTTATGCGTCTAGACAATTGAAGATTCACGAACAAAATTATACGACGCATGATTTGGAATTAGGCGCGGTTGTTTTTGCATTAAAGACTTGGAGGCACTACTTATATGGGGTCAAAAGTATTATATATACCGACCACAAAAGTCTTCAACACATATTTAATCAGAAACAACTGAATATGAGGCAGCGTAGGTGGATTGAATTATTGAATGATTACGACTTTGAGATTCGTTACCACCCGAGGAAGGCAAATGTGGTAGCCGATGCCTTGAGCAGGAAGGACAGAGAACCCATTCGAGTAAAATCTATGAATATAATGATTCATAATAACCTTACTACTCAAATAAAGGAGGCGCAACAAGGAGTTTTAAAAGAGGGAAATTTAAAGGATGAAATACCCAAAGGATCGGAGAAGCATCTTAATATTCGGGAAGACGGAACCCGGTATAGGGCTGAAAGGATTTGGGTACCAAAATTTGGAGATATGAGAGAAATGGTACTTAGAGAAGCTCATAAAACCAGATACTCAATACATCCTGGAACGGGGAAGATGTACAAGGATCTCAAGAAACATTTTTGGTGGCCGGGTATGAAAGCCGATGTTGCTAAATACGTAGGAGAATGTTTGACATGTTCTAAGGTCAAAGCTGAGCATCAGAAACCATCAGGTCTACTTCAACAACCCGAAATCCCGGAATGGAAATGGGAAAACATTACCATGGATTTCATCACTAAATTGCCAAGGACTGCAAGTGGTTTTGATACTATTTGGGTAATAGTTGATCGTCTCACCAAATCAGCACACTTCCTGCCAATAAGAGAAGATGACAAGATGGAGAAGTTAGCACGACTGTATTTGAAGGAAGTCATCTCCAGACATGGAATACCAATCTCTATTATCTCTGATAGGGATGGTAGATTTATTTCAAGATTCTGGCATACATTACAGCAAGCATTAGGAACTCGTCTAGACATGAGTACTGCCTATCATCCACAAACTGATGGGCAGAGCGAAAGGACGATACAAACGCTTGAAGACATGCTACGAGCATGTGTTATTGATTTCGGAAACAGTTGGGATCGACATCTACCGTTAGCAGAATTTTCCTACAACAACAGCTACCATTCAAGCATTGAGATGGCGCCGTTTGAAGCACTTTATGGTAGAAAGTGTAGGTCTCCGATTTGTTGGAGTGAAGTGGGGGATAGACAGATTACGGGTCCGGAGATTATACAAGAAACTACCGAGAAGATCATCCAAATTCAACAACGGTTGAAAACCGCCCAAAGTCGACAAAAGAGCTACGCTGACATTAAAAGAAAAGATATAGAATTTGAAATTGGAGAGATGGTCATGCTTAAAGTTGCACCTTGGAAAGGCGTTGTTCGATTTGGTAAACGAGGGAAATTAAATCCAAGGTATATTGGACCATTCAAGATTATTGATCGTGTCGGACCAGTAGCTTACCGACTTGAGTTACCTCAACAACTCGCGGCTGTACATAACACTTTCCACGTCTCGAATTTGAAGAAATTTTTTGCTAAGGAAGATCTCACTATTCCATTAGATGAAATCCAAATCAACGAAAAACTTCAATTCATCGAAGAACCCGTCGAAATAATGGATCGTGAGGTTAAAAGACTTAAGCAAAACAAGATACCAATTGTTAAGGTTCGATGGAATGCTCGTAGAGGACCCGAGTTCACCTGGGAGCGTGAAGATCAGATGAAGAAGAAATACCCGCATCTATTTCCAGAAGATTCGTCAACACCTTCAACAGCTTAAAATTTCGGGACGAAATTTATTTAACGGGTAGGTACTGTAGTGACCCGAACTTTTCCATGTTTATATATATTAATTGAGATTGATATTTACATGATTAAATGTTTCCAACATGTTAAGCAATCAAACTTGTTAAGACTTGATTAATTGAAATAGGTTTCATATAGACAATTGACCACCCAAGTTGACCGGTGATTCACGAACGTTAAAACTTGTAAAAACTATATGATGACATATATATGGTTATATATATAGTTAACATTATGTTATGATAATTAAACATATCATTAAGTATATTAACAATGAACTACATATGTAAAAACAAGACTACTAACTTAATGATTTTGAAACGAGACATATATGTAACGATTATCGTTGTAACGACATTTAATGTATATATATATCATATTAAGAGATATTCGTACATCATAATATCATGATAATATAATAATTTAAAATCTATTTTGATATTATAAACATTGGGTTAACAACATTTAACAAGATCGTTAACCTAAAGGTTTCAAAACAACATTTACATGTAACGACTAACGATGACTTAACGACTCAGTTAAAATGTATATACATGTAGTGTTTTAATATGTATTTATACACTTTTGAAAGACTTCAATACACTTATCAAAATACTTCTACTTAACAAAAATGCTTACAATTACATCCTCGTTCAGTTTCATCAACAATTCTACTCGTATGCACCCGTATTCGTACTCGTACAATACACAACTTTTAGATGTATGTACTATTGGTATATACACTCCAATGATCAGCTCTTAGCAGCCCATGTGAGTCACTTAACACATGTGGGAACCATCATTTGGCAACTAGCATGAAATATCTCATAAAATTACAAAAATATGAGTAATCATTCATGACTTATTTACATGAAAACAAAATTACATATCCTTTATATCTAATCCATACACCAACGACCAAAAACACCTACAAACACTTTCATTCTTCAAATTTCTTCATCTAATTGATCTCTCTCAAGTTCTATCTTCAAGTTCTAAGTGTTCTTCATAAATTCCAAAAGTTCTAGTTTCATAAAATCAAGAATACTTTCAAGTTTGCTAGCTCACTTCCAATCTTGTAAGGTGATCATCCAACCTCAAGAAATCTTTGTTTCTTATAGTAGGTTATCATTCTAATACAAGGTAATAATCATATTCAAACTTTGGTTCAATTTCTATAACTATAACAATCTTATTTCAAGTGATGATCTTACTTGAACTTGTTTTCGTGTCATGATTCTGCTTCAAGAACTTCGAGCCATCCAAGGATCCATTGAAGCTAGATCCATTTTTCTCTTTTCCAGTAGGTTTATCCAAGGAACTTAAGGTAGTAATGATGTTCATAACATCATTCGATTCATACATATAAAGCTATCTTATTCGAAGGTTTAAACTCGTAATCACTAGAACATAGTTTAGTTAATTCTAAACTTGTTCGCAAACAAAAGTTAATCCTTCTAACTTGACTTTTAAAATAAACTACACACATGTTCTATATCTATATGATATGCTAACTTAATGATTTAAAACCTGGAAACATGAAAAACACCGTAAAACCGGATTTACGCCGTCGTAGTAACACCGCGGGCTGTTTTGGGTTAGTTAATTAAAAACTATGATAAACTTTGATTTAAAAGTTGTTATTCTGAGAAAATGATTTTTATTATGAACATGATACTATATCCAAAAATTATGGTTAAACTCAAAGTGGAAGTATGTTTTCTAAAATGGTCATCTAGACGTCGTTCTTTCGACTGAAATGACTACATTTACAAAAACGACTTGTAACTTATTTTTCCGACTATAAACCTATACTTTTTCTGTTTAGATTCATAAAATAGAGTTCAATATGAAACCATAGCAATTTGATTCACTCAAAACGGATTTAAAATGAAGAAGTTATGGGTAAAACAAGATTGGATAATTTTTCTCATTTTAGCTACGTGAAAATTGGTAACAAATCTATTCCAACCATAACTTAATCAACTTGTATTGTATATTATGTAATCTTGAGATACCATAGACACGTATACAATGTTTTGACCTATCATGTCGACACATCTATATATATTTCGGAACAACCATAGACACTCTATATGTGAATGTTGGAGTTAGCTATACAGGGTTGAGGTTGATTCCAAAATATATATAGTTTGAGTTGTGATCAATACTGAGATACGTATACACTGGGTCGTGGATTGATTCAAGATAATATTTATCAATTTATTTCTGTACATCTAACTGTGGACAACTAGTTGTAGGTTACTAACGAGGACAGCTGACTTAATAAACTTAAAACATCAAAATATATTAAAAGTGTTGTAAATATATTTTGAACATACTTTGATATATATGTATATATTGTTATAGGTTCGTGAATCAACCAGTGGCCAAGTCTTACTTCCCGACGAAGTAAAAATCTGTGAAAGTGAGTTATAGTCCCACTTTTAAAATCTAATATTTTTGGGATGAGAATACATGCAGGTTTTATAAATGATTTACAAAATAGACACAAGTACGTGAAACTACATTCTATGGTTGAATTATCGAAATCGAATATGCCCCTTTTTTTTATTAAGTCTGGTAATCTAAGAATTAGGGAACAGAAACCCTAATTGACGCGAATCCTAAAGATAGATCTATTGGGCTTAACAAACCCCATCCAAAGTACCGGATGCTTTAGTACTTCGAAATTTATATCATATCCGAAGGGTGTCCCGGAATGATGGGGATATTCTTATATATGCATCTTGTTAATGTCGGTTACCAGGTGTTCACCATATGAATGATTTTTATCTCTATGTATGGGATGTGTATTGAAATATGAAATCTTGTGGTCTATTATTATGATTTGATATATATAGGTTAAACCTATAACTCACCAACATTTTTGTTGACGTTTTAAGCATGTTTATTCTCAGGTGATTATTAAGAGCTTCCGCTGTCGCATACTTAAATAAGGACAAGATTTGGAGTCCATGTTTGTATGATATTGTGTAAAAACTGCATTCAAGAAACTTATTTTGTTGTAACATATTTGTATTGTAAACCATTTTGTAATGGTCGTGTGTAAACAGGATATTTTAGATTATCATTATTTGATAATCTACGTAAAGCTTTTTAAACCTTTATTGATGAAATAAAGGTTATGGTTTGTTTTAAAATGAATGCAGTCTTTGAAAAACGTCTCATATAGAGGTCAAAACCTCGCAACGAAATCAATTAATATGAAACGTTTTTAATCAATAAGAACGGGACATTTCAAACTGGCCCTTCGGTTCCACTGAAATTGTGGAGCTTGCAGCTTTAGAACTCCTTGAATGTACACCCATTCTGAACAGCTGGGTTGGCCGGTGAAGCTGGAGCAGGGTTGGCATTTTCCATAGTCGCGGCTACTCGAATAGCTATCATCTCCTCGAGCTGAGCTGCGGTGGGTATTTCTCGCGGACCTCTCCCGTTTGCCATGGATCTTCCAAACAAAAGTTTCGACTTAAGTCAAAATTCCGTATTCAATAATTCATAATGCTATAGCATAAGGTAATCAATTGGGAAACATCACAATACACGTTAACTAAGCATGGAAAGCTAGTTGCAGATTTAACGAAAACCATCAGGTAATAACTTAAATAGAACACCGTATAATAGTTAAACAACATTAAGTTCCATTCATTAATAAGAAAGTTGCATACATCTTCATAAGGTTCGTACAATACTTGAGTAAAACATGAAACTACTAACGAGATTACATAATGAAATCTAACACGATAGCCCTATGGTGATGGTGGATAAATGATGTCCATCAGGTGGGACATCTGATCCTCGAGCTCAGTTACCCGAGCGCGGAGGGTATGCACTTCCCTCATTAGTTCCTCGACGACAGGGGATGCTGGTGGGGCAGGTGGTGCAGATGGTGCAGGTGACGCCGGTGGTGCAGATGGTCCAGATAATTTAGACATAGCACTGGAAGTAGATGGCATGGTGCAGGCGGTCTTACGCACAAATGGATCAGTGGGATAGGGCACAACCCGCTTGCGGGCGGTGACTTTAACCAACAGTCCACGTACGTTCATGAACTGCTTACCTCCGTTAACCCCTGGAATAATAGTACCATCGAAACGATACCGCTTCTTCAGCGGGGTAGAGGGCGGCTGCACGGGCTCATCCTCAGGGTCCTCCTCAGAATCCTCCTCGGGATCCTCCTCGCTGGTGTCATCGGATGATGAATCGTCTGAATCATCTGAGGGTGGATGTGCCTGGCCGGTGGTCATAAGTCGGTATCTAAAAGGTGAAATCGGTACAACACATCCATCAGCGGTGCGTCTAGCCCAATGTCCATTGTCGTTACGAAAAGGATCGTCTCCATTTCCCCTAGGAATCACAGTACCACTGGAATGGTGCTGTGGCTCCGGGAGTCTAGGGCTGGGTGGTGCTGGAATCATCTCGGGATCCTCGTCTCCATCTAAGACGTCCATCAGGTCAAGCACGAGTCCACTAGAAGGCAAATTGCCAGAGTCTTCGAAGGGTAGCGGTGAATCAGCAACAATCGTAGGCGAGGCAACAGTCGTATCTGAGTCACTCTCAAAGTCAAAGGTCATGGGCAGCATGTCTGACATCTGAACAAGGAAAAATAACTTTTTCCATGTCAGTAAGACATATAGAAAGCACATAATCAGGCACTACAGCAACCTAGATCGTCTACCGCAGTACATAGCATGGCAATAATCAACAGTACTAAACAAAGTAACATGCAATTGAAAGCAGACAGTAGCATGCAGTAATGAGGATAAGCAATAGCATACATCAAGTTCACATAGCAGTAAGGGTAAGCAGTTGCACGCAGCAAGATCATATGGCAGTATAAGTAAGCAGTAACATGTAGCAGTAGTAAGCAGTAACAAGTAAACGAGCAAGTTGTAGATTAGTCTTATTAGTGAATCCTACTCAGTCTGGTCTAGACTCACTAATGCAACCTAATTCCCTACAACCAATGTTGTGATACCAAATGTGATGCCCCCTACAAAACCATCTCGTTCGATTCGTCAATAACAGGATCTTTACACTGTCAAACACTATATGCTGTTTAAAAACCAGTTTTGCATTCATAAAAAGATAGCGTTTACAAAATATAACGTGACACAGAGGTCATTACAAAGCCATTATTCAAATAACATAAGCTGTGAATGCAAGATAAAAGTTTCATGATTGAGACATCTCTAAGTAATGCAGCAGAAATCTAACACAGCAGGTCCATAACAGCAAGTCTATAACACCAAGATAGCAAGTCTAACAGCAGAAGCAACATCGTCTAAGTACCTGAGAAATACACGCTTAAAAGTCAACACGAATGTTGGTGAGCTATAGTTTGTTTGTTCCAGTAATGTAATGTAGACCACGAGATTTCGTATTCAAAACAGTATGAAAAGTATATGCTTATCCGTGGGCACTCGGTAACTAACTTAACGTAATAATAATACCCCCTAAAAGTACACTCGGCGAGTACGTATGTCCTCGAAGTATCAAATACCCGTTAAATGCTAGCGCGACTAGCCCGAGTGGGGATGTCAACCCTATGGATCCATATCTAATATTCATGTTCACTGGTTCAAAAACCAATGATTAAACGTTACCGTGCTAAGGGGAAGGTTTATGCCGTTATATAACCCACACATATGTAAAGTTTAAGTACTCGTGTCTAGTATGTAAAACATAAAAAGCGCATGTATTCTCAGTCCCAAAAATAGTATAAGTAAAAAGGGAAGCTATAACTCATAGTGAATAAGCAGTAAAAGTCGATATGCAAAGTATGCAAGTAGTAAGTCGGTCAGAAAGGTCGTCAACCTAAGTCAAAGGTCACTAGGTCAGTATGTTGTCCCAAAAGATTTAAAAGTGCATAAATTAAGTTTAAGTGTCATCATCAACATCATTCATCATCATAAAAGCTAAGTATGTTTAACAAGAATAGTGATCGAAACAAAAGGCTGATTTTGGACAGCTGTTACGACCTCTATACAAATCGAAAAGACCCGTAGTCAGTGGCTATGGCTCCGTATGTGAGTCCTCTAACTGCTGACCAATTTTCAGAACCTAACACTTCTTTCTTTGACCGTGGCAACGGTTTAAGTGCGAGTAGGTCAGAAATTTCAGCACAACGTTACAAAGGCGTAGTGACTTTCGGAAGGCTAATCCTAAACCGTATATCGGATTAAGTCAAGGCCTAAACGAAAAGTCATCTACAAGAAACGAACTATCTGAAAATCAATTTTCCAGAAGTCTAGGAGTCTGATCAGACCCCGAAAAACATCAAAGAACTGCTCCGGTGAGGTTCTTGGTGCTTGATACTCATCACGGTTCTCATCCTTGATGCTTGTAAGCTTCAAGTGTACAACTCTTTGATGTTTTAGCATCACTTTGACCAAGGTTCAACCATAAATACACAACTAAGAATAAAATCTATCATTCTACAAGTTTTGAACATCAAGATTGCCTCTTTATTGCATAGATCCAATAAAGCTTCAACCTTTGTCCTTTTTACACAAGTTTATGCATCTCCATCATATGAGATGATAAAGACTTGATCTTTATCATCACAACAATCACAAAAAGGTTCCAAGTAAGTGAGATCTACAATAATAACTTAGATCTCAAGTATTAAGAAAACCCTAAGCTAGAAAGCTTGGAATTTTACAAGATTAATGAGACCATAAGCTAGAAAGCTAAGATCTTTAACAAAATAATGAAAGTAATGAGACCATAAGCTAAAAAGCTAAGATCTTTAACATAATAATGAAACCCTAAGCTAGAAAGCTTGGATCTTTAGTGTTCTTGAAGATCTTGAAGCATAAAGCTTGGATCTTTAAGATACATGAAGATCATAAACACAAGTTTTGATTTTTATAACAAAACAAAGAAATTACAAGCTAGATCTAACAAGTAAATGAAGATTTCAAGCTAGAAAGCTTGAATCTTTCATGTTCTTGAAGGATTCAAACCTAAGTTTGAATCTATAAGATATAACAAGATCAAAAGCTAAAAGCTAGATCCATAAAATGATGATGATGATGTCGACTTTATGAAGAAGAAAACTTAAAACTTACACTTTTTAGAGTGAGAAAGACTAGAGAGAGAATTAGAGAGTAAGTGTGTGTAAATTGCAAATGAGATCAAGTGTAGAATGGGTGAAATAAGGCTTGTATTAATAGGTGGTGAGGAGGTGGGAGGGGTGTGGTGGCCGTGGGTATGGGAGGGGGACAAGGGGGACAACTTTTTTCTTTTTGGTTAATGGTTGTCTAAAGTTGGTGCTTATGTTAGGATCACATGCAACATTAAGGATAATGCTTAACAAAAATGCTAGTATGTTCCCTCTAATAAATGGGCATTTGTCTTTCATTAATATGGGTCACTAACTTATTATAATTGGGCTACTTAAATAGTCCACTAGCTAGTGTAGGGTGGGCTAAAGTCCAACAAGGTAGAAAGTCCAACAAGACTAACTAGTGTGCTCTAGTAAATTACTAAGCGCAATTAAGCATCCAAAAACCAAAGTAATTGTTATTATAAAATAACAATTAGTATTTCGTAGTCGTAATATTCCGATTACGACAAAAGTTAAACGTGTACATAGTACGCAGTTCGTTCTAAACGTCAAGTGACACTAACGGTCATAAAGGCTTCTGGGGATCAAGTTAAGTACCCTACATACTTAAAGGCACGTTTTCACATATAAACCAAAGTAATCCACATGTAGTAAGATCCCAGAGTATAATATAGCTCAGTACGCACAAATACGCAGTTTCGTGAAAGTACAAAGCACAAAAGCAAGTCAAAAAAGTCGGGTAGTTACATAAACCCACAATCTATCTAACCCTTTACATGAACCTCCATTATTTAAACCCAAAACATATATGGTTAACCCTGGATTCGAACACTGGACTATTTTCTTAAGAGCACAATGACTTAACCACTTGACCTGTAGAGTTGACCTGATATTATGGTCTGGTTAATTGTTTTAACCCTTTTCGTGAACTCGTCTTCTTTAACAAAAAAACTCAAGTTCGGGATATTTTGTACTATTATTAAATCTTATCTGAAAATTAGCGGATTTGTTACAAATCAGTTACCTAAACCATTTTTAATGTTTGATTTCGGTAGCCTATTTAGATCAAGCTTGTTCACGTGATGAAGTTAACAACGAATCACCATGAACAAGTTTAAAACTGAAGAATAGAGGACGAATAATCCGATGAATTAACTAGAATAAAATTTATCAATTCATTCCACAACCCTCGATTAACATCCAGAAGCCTAAATCATTCACTAACATGGCCTGAAATTCTGAGAATCCATTCTTCAAAGTAAGAACAGTTGTATCGAGATTGAAACTAAAATTCAAATTGAAATTGCAATTTATAGTTCAATTTAATTACAATTAACACCGTAGATCTATTCTTAAGCCTACTATAAACTTCATTGATCCTTAACCTGATGTGAAAACACACGGTGATTTATTTTGTGATTACTTTTAGAATGAAAGTTTGACTTTCAATTGTGTGATCATACAACGGAATTACTCGATGAAAATTTGCACATACGTTCACCTAATGATCCAATAACTAATCATACCTTCATATTGATCTGAATACGTCTGGATTGACCTGTCTACTAAAACAGTCAACAAAAGTTAATCAATGGTGTTCATCATGTTTCTGCTTGAAACTGTAAAGCACAACACAAATTGAGGCTTTTGATTTATGTCATAACCCTAGCTTTTTAACTTAAGTTGTCAAGTTTGACTTCTTAAAATTTTAATTCCCGACTTGACGAGTAACATTAATGATTTATGTCTTGGTTTATTTTTAGAGTTATATAACTCTAAGGTCGCGTTTAGGTCTTACTTGTCTAAACATTGTCTCATAACATTTTGTGTAATGACTTAAAACCCTAGCTCATCACCATAAACTTTAGATTTTGTAATTCATACCTTTATATATATATATATATATATATATATATATATATATATATATATATATATATATATATTAACTTAACAAGTAAACTTATTAGCTAAGTATATAGATTAAAAACTTGTAACCAATTCACTTTAATATTAAACCTTAGGTTAAGACATTTGTACACTTAAAAATTTATTCACCTTCACACTTAATTTTGATTAACTTATACTTGTCATTGTTTCAATTTAATCAACCTTAACTTACTTTGATTTAAACTTAGCATAAGCTTACTTGCTAAACCTTAAACTTACAAATTAAAACCTAAACTTATACATTTATGAACTACACAAGTATATGTACATTTAAATGCCAAAATTAACATATTATCTTCTTTAATCGTCATCAAAATCGTCAATCATCATCTTCATTACAAGGATTATGCCTTGCCTTAAACACATGCAACATACTTATCTATATTATATCTTTGTGTCTTAAAGATCTTAGGCACAATTGCATGAACTTGCATGAAATTGGCTTGTCATACCTCTCTTTTGATCTCCTAATGTCACGAAATCACCACCCTCATTATTATAAGGTAACTAGTTCACTTTTAAGTCATTACAACACTTGAAGATCATACTTAATTAGGATTAATTGCATGGGAGCCACATTACATCCACATGTCATTCCCATGCATGATTAGCTAGTAAGTTTGACTAGTCATTAACCTCCTTTTCTCCTCCATCTTACACGACATCATCATCATTCCCATAAGATCAAATTGTTAACTCTTAAACTCACTTACTAATCTTAATCATTCACTAAATCCTCTCTAAGTTACAGTCATTTCCTTCTTCATTGTTCATCATCATCGACTTATACATCATCATTTCTCTAGGTATGGTCACTAAGAACACTTCTTTTATTCCTTACTAAGTTACTTTCAAGAGAAATGGGTGTAAAAGCTCAATCTAGAGTGTTAAAAACATTCAATGATGATACATGGCTAACTCTAATCTTGATCATAAGTAACTAAAAATATGTTTTACATATGTTTAACAACCTAAAATAAACTTAAAGTGAAGAGGGATATAGCTAAAATATATTAAGTTTACTAGTTAGTCCTTAACCTTCATAAGAACCAAGTCAGTCTCCATTTGGTGGAATTTTTAGAAAATACTTATACTCACTTTTGCTACTGGAATTTTTGAGATTCTTAAACTTTAATGAGTCCTAGACTTTCTATAAAAATCTCATGAATTATAAAGTAGTCTAAGCATTTATTTTGTATTTTTACTTTTAATGGGTACTGATTTGGACAGGATCTGTCCAACACACATGTTTTACCAAAAATGAGGTACCAACATCTAGATATGAAAACTTAGGAGATTTTCATTATAAAGTGAACTAAAAATATCACATGTTAGGCTTTGGAATCATGTAAAAAGCTTAAGAAATGATTTAGATATGGCCTTGTACATTTAGACAATGGGTTTGGACTTACTGAAAACTGTTGTCACTTAGACTGTATAGAAAACGTATTTAACTTATGTTTTCTGAGCAAAACAAATTATAGAACTAAAATATAACTAGATTAGAGTAATATTTCAAAAGGATAGGTCTAAATTAGTTAATTTACAATTTTTAGTGGTATAAATCTCTAAATTAGTCAAAACAGTCCACTTATAGTAAATTAATTCTATAAAATTCATTTTTAAAATATAAATTACAAATCTTATATTTTTAGAATTCCAACACATATACCTTCACATATAAAATAAGAATTACCTTATATAACTATTTTTAAATAAGAAAATCAACTTCTAAAACTACTTATAAAATCAGTCCACATAGAAACCTAAACTTGTAAATCGAGAAACCATATTTTAAAAAAATGATTACAATATGTTACATTTAAACATAAATAAAATTATTAGTATTACTAATATTAGTAATTAGTAATTACACACCTCTGACCTTAACTTATGTATTTAGGTCCCGAGCCCGGCGTACTTCAAAGTACTTAAACCGCAATTCCAAGTTTCATACCGCATAACATTACCAGTGAGTATCATGATCCCATTTTACTTGCTTTTAGAAAACTTATTATTTTGGGATGAGAAACATGCTTCTTTAATGTTTTACATTATGGACATAAGTGCTTAAAACTATATTCTATTGTGTTGAGTTTATGACTTAGCTTAAACCCCGATTCTGATATCGTTAATTACTTGTTTATGGTAAACGTGAATAATGTGGATAGATCTATTTGAGGGTGACTCCTCACATCTGGCATAGTCTTCAGGCTAGCGGATGCATAACCTTCGACTTTGTAGCTCTAGCTAAGTGAGACTACATGATTTTGGGTTCTTGATTGTTAAGTTCGATATCGGGAGCTCATGTTTGTATAGAATACATTTACAAATGTTTGTACTTGAAAATCTTATGGTCCATACAATTATATAATTAAACCTATGATCTCACCAACATTATTGTTGACCTTTTTAAGCATGTGTTTTCTCAGGTCCATAAGCAGGAGTCCGCATACTTTCAGGTTGACTTTTGGGATGTCGTCAAGATGTCGGGATGTATTTTAAAAATAAATCATCATGCACTATGTTTAAGTATTGTACTTTATTATATTTTGGTTGTAATTGTTGTACTTTACTTTTAAAGTCCCGACATGTAACTCAAAACTTGTATTTGTATGTTACCGCTGTCGTCTTTAGAAATCGTTAACTATAACTGGGACACCTATCACATCACAATTCGGGATCGAAATGGGGTCGTGACAATTTATCTATACGGGGTATTGAGTGGTTCTAATACCACTTCATAAGCCTAGAGAACTTGAGTTTGTGTTTTGGTTCTTCAGGATAAATGTACAGTACATGATGAAATGATGAAGGTTATGGTGATGTACATATATGATCTGGATGTATAAATCTAATAAGAAATGGTAGCAAGAAATGTAATTAATCAAAGTGTATATTTCACAGCATACTTCTTTGTTAGATATTGGGAGTTCAATTTCCTGAGGTGGTAACATTGCACACAAGAATATTCCCTTGATTTTTAAATTTACACAAGATCGCCTTTCGTACATCGTGTTGCGGGGGCTGCGGGGAGTGGAGTGGATTTTATCGACCATGCCCTCGGATTGGTCCGGTTTTCCTTCAAGACTGCAGTTGTTGGCGAATTATGCAACTGCAAGAGATGATCGCGTGGGTGGTTTAGTCCCATGGATAATCCCAAACTAGTGTTGAAAAAAAATGAATCAATGAATGAATACAAAGCATTTGGGGGATCGTATTTAAGGCATTGGGCATGGGGTCCGGTGAAACCACTAGTTTGAATTTTTTTTTTTTTTTTTACAAAGTTCTTTTCAAATTGTAGACCCTATATATTTTTAGAATTTATGGTTTTCTGAAGGTTAGCATACACTAAAATACCCTTCAAATATAATTAGTTTGGGAAGAAAAATTCAGGGCCCCATTAAATTTGAATCCTAAATTCGGCACTGATCATATCTATTATGTTTGTGTTTTTAATGAAAGGGTTAGAGCATGAGGTGTCTGTGTCCATTTTTCAGTGTGAATTTCAGTGTCCATTTTTGACACTAAAATTGACTGACAGTGTGTAAGGTGGAGGTGTCCACAGTGTCCATTTCAGTGTCCATTTTTTTTTTAAATTGGTTTTTAAATATTGTATTTAACTAATTTATATAAAAACAAAATAATTGATTAAAATTCATAAAATAAATTATTACATTTATTAAAATTCATAAAATAAACCATTACATTTATTAAAATTCATAAAATAAACTAATACGTAAGATGATTCATAAGTCGTCACCAAGATCCCACAAATGTTCAGCCAAATCAGATCGTATGCCTTCATGCACTTCTCTATCACGTAACTCCCTTGTTTTTCTTGCACGATCTATATGACTTCGACACGATAAGCAAAGTACGTAATGTTGAATCTCGAAAATTTTGAAACTATATGCATATAGTAAATGACCCTTGACTATTTCCGACGATTCACGAACCATTGTGTGTAAATAAATATGTGAATAAATAAATAAATAAATAAATAAATATATATATATATATATATATATATATATATATATATATATATATATATATATATATATATATTATATGTAAATATATGTAAATATAAAAATAAGTGTATATATTATATCTGGAATTAACAAAATACACTTTAATCGATTGAAATTAAAAATAAAAATAATATATAGAATAATTAAGCACTATTAATATATATAAATAGATATATGTTACTATAAATCTATGACTTCTAATAAAAATATATACAAATAGATAAACATTAACAATTCAGTAAATATCATCAGATAATATAATATTACATAAATAATAAACAGTAAATATATATATGGATTGTAATTAGAAATCCTTCGTACAAACTGTTAATGGTGAAAATATTTTAACGGGTAGGTAATACCCGAGGAATATTTAGATTTCACATTAATAAGTTACATTGTACATTCTTCGAATCTGATTCAACAATCATTTACTATCCTACTTACAACCACCGATATACGTATTCGTTCACCGTAGAATAATCATTTTCATTCAATTTCATATTTAGATTTTGACCTATCAGAATCCAACAAGTGGCATAATGAAGAAAACATTTGACAAAATAAAATTTGTTAGAAACAGACAAATTAACTATGAGAAATTTTGTTGAGAATCCACGCTAACTGTTCCTAGCTAATTGTTCCTAGTTAACTGTTAATTCTGTATTACATTTTAATTATCGCAATTTATTTATTGCAATTTAATTATCGCAATTTATTTTATCGCAATTTTAATTCTCGCAATTTTATATACCATCATTTAATTTCTGTTATTTACTTTACGCATTTTATTTATCGTCATTTAAATTTTGTATTTATTTTACGCACTTTAAATATCGGGACACGTATACAAGGTTTTGACATATCATATCGACGCATATATATATATATATATATATATATATATATATATATATATATATATTATTTGGAATAATCATAGACACTCTATATGCTGTAATGATCGAGTTCTCTATACAGGGTTGAGGTTGATTCTATAATAATATATATACTTTGAGTTGTGATCGAGTCTGAGACATGTACACGGGTCACGATACGTATTAATTAATTCGAATATTATATATTAAATTATATATGAATTATTGGACTATTAACTGTGAATTATCGACTGTGGACTAATGACATTGGACAATTAAAATGAATTAAAATATTGATTATAACATATGAAACTAAATATTTCTTCAAATTTGCCACTTGATTTCATTTTAAACGCCATTTGTATCTTGACAATTCAAATCTGCGTCCAAACCTTTCATAATTCTTGAAAACACCTCAATTGAGAGGATGAACCAACCGCATTTCATCTACGGAAGAAAAGATTGATGCATATAACTTTTCACCTGAGAAACTCTCGGCAACTGAGTAAACGTTTAAAACGTAACTACGCTAATTTCTTAGTGTTATTATTACCCAAAATAACTTTGCAATCCCTTTCCAAATTAGCAAATTTTGTCACAGCTCCAGCAAGTCAACTTTAACTTTTCGTTCGAAACAACCTTATTATAACCTTGATTTATATGTGTACTCTTTTATTGTTACCGGGGAACCTTTTATTATATTCCACCATATTACCAGCAGATGTACTAGCAACCTCGTCACTCCTTGGTTTAAATCTCTCCGACAAATTACTAAATTTATCTATTGAAGTCTCATCATGTACTCATCCGCACCTTGTAACTAGAATTGCTGTACCAAATACCGAGAATCAGCAATCAGTATTTTGAAATCTCGCAGCATGTCTATATCAATAGTTATATGCAAACATATAACATTTATCTCTTAGAATTATGATCTTCCATTCTGAAAAAGCTGAAATACAATAGCACAAACTGTACACGACCTTAACTGTCAAAAATTTGATGATAAAGAATGGAGTTTTGAAAACACTCAATAGAAAATTTAGTACCGAAAAGCAAATTATGCGAAACTATGAAGGAACCCGTGGACAAATCACAAAGAATAAGTTTAACTTCAAAGAATCCAAATGATTCTGTTTCTGATGAAATCTTTAGCGAATACCTTGCTTCCGAATCTAAACCCTTACGGATAAATCTTCTTCATTATCCCTCGATATTATAAATTCCAAGATATCATCGTATCTTTCATTATAAATATCCTCCATATTTCTCAAGATATTTTCATAACTATTCTTATCTGAAATCAATAATCTCTTCGTGCTATCAGTGTTACATCATATAGAAACTGTTAGTTTCTATATTCTGTAAACTTTCGAGCTTAAAATATGAATGTTTTTGAAGTAGTGTTGGGAACTGATGCATGAGTTAGTATAATATAATGACACTTGATCAATGTGATTATATTACAGTAAGTCATGCTGAGTTTCTAATGAAACGTGATGATTCACAGTTCATAACGTCATCATGTGCCATGTTGCATAACTCCTTCATTCTGCTTAACTTCTGAACATATCATGAAAGTATATTCTTGATCGTTCTATTCTCGGTGATTCTGGTAATTTGACGAATCAAATCGTGCGATCACATTCTTTCTTGCTTAGAACATGGAGTTCATTCGAAACTCCATATTTACGAATTCTGGACCATTACCAATGATGTCCAATTGTAAGAAGAAGAAATGAAGGGACAAAGCTCCAAAAGAAATAGAAAATTTGAGTATGAATCGCAGTAAAATAGGAGAGAGCATTAACTATGGATGACAATGATTATAGAAAACGGAAGTAGGTATTTCGAAATATAAGAGAAAATATAAAGCCCAATAACAACACGGAGATTACAAACTGTGGATATTAATACGAATAGCAATATAAAGACACGGTATAATTAAGAATAGTGTCACCCCAAGGTAATAGTAGAAGTAAACATATTTTTCTAGTGAAAGATTGAAAAGAAGGATGACAGAAATAATAATTAGGAAAATATCAAGGATTAGAATGGGATTTGGCATTTTCACAATCTTTTAGATGTATGAACTAAGAAAGAAAATATAAGAATGGTGAGAATACTGGAACGGAAGAGTTTAATTTATAATGGAAAAATCAGACAGAGTAATCGAGGCAGATCACCGTATCTAATTATAGAGATCTTAATTTCCTTACTCACCGAAGAATAAAAATCTTTTAAGATTTCGAAGATTTTCTTTGAATCCCTTGAATCTCGGAAATCAATCGTGACTACGTCACCAGGCAAGATAAATCTGCATTTATTCATTTCACTCTTTTGTAATAACTTCATTCGTGCTCTTTGAATAATCGAATTGTTTTATCTATATCGCTCAATGATGATAAAACTCTATTTATCAACTCATACTCGTCATGAAAACATTTTTATTGTTAACCATGACCACCTCACTCAAATTTCGGGACGAAATTTCTTTAACGGGTAGGTACTGTGACGACCCGGAGATTTCCGACCAAATTTAAACTTAATCTCTATATGACTTCGACACGATAAGCAAAGTATGTAATGTTGAATCTCGAAAATTTTGAAACTATATGCATATAGTAAATGACCCTTGACTATTTCCGACGATTCACGAACCATTGTGTGTAAATAAATATGTGAATAAATAAAAATTGATATATATATATATATATATATATATATATATATATATATATATATATATATATATATTATATGTAAATATATGTAAATATAAAAATAAGTGTATATATTATATCTTGAATTAACATAATACACTTTAATCGATTGAAATTAAAAATAAAAATAATATATAGAATAATTAAGCACTATTAATATATATAAATAGATATATGTTACTATAAATCTATGACTTCTAATAAAAATATATATAAATAGATAAACATTAACTATTCAGTAAATATCATCAGATAATATAATATTACATAAATAATAAATAGTAAAGTTAATTGCAAGATTGAATATAATTGTTATATTAATATTTTTTTAAATTGATATTAATATTTGTATTATTAATATATGATATGTTTAAGCTATTATACTATTATCATTAATAATATTAGTATTATTATAACTAATAATATTATTATTATTATTAAAGTAATTAAATGTAACAAAAATTATCATTTTTGTTATTAATATTAATATTTATCATTTATTATTACTTGTCAATTTATTTATAATATTATCATTAATAATATTATTATTAGTATTATTAATAATACTAACATGTTCATACTTGTTAAATATCAAAAATTTGAGAAATTTATATATACATACATCTATTAATAAGTTAGCTAAATACAGATATAATATATATACTGCTATTTATATAACTAATAAATAAATAAATATAGATATAACAAATATGTATAGTAGATATGTTAAAAAATATTTATATATCAGATAAATAAATGAATAAATATGGTACGACCAAATCACAGACAATCCATTCATCTATTTTTACGTTTTTGTTGCTACTTCAATCTGTTACATATTTGTTTTTTCCATAGTACCAATCAGTTGACAAAGTAAATCGATTTATTCTTTTTTATTAAAACTTTATGTTCCCTTTTGTCTGATTAAGAATTCGTGAACCATATTTTCTGTTTAAGTGATCAATTCAATCGACTGATACATCATTTAACTTAATACCACTTCTAATAATCACAAACAACCTTTGCAGTCTCCATTTAAATCGAATTTAAGTCAGAAATATTGAAGAACACCGTTCACATCTCAGTTTCTTCTTTATTTTCCAAAAACTTCGAAATTGCATCTCATTTTAAATTCTATAAATGTGAAGATGTTAGAAATCTTTTAATTAAACTCTCTATAAAATTTCAAATGCTAATTTTTCATATCGAGTTCGAATTAATAGAGTCAAAGTTTTGAAAATAAAAAGTCAATGATGTGTTCATGGTAAAATTCGATCTTGTTTTAGTGTTTTGAGTTAAATTAACGATTCATACAGTTTATATAGATGATTTGCAATCTTTTTCATGAAGGAGTCAAGGTCTGAAACATTTTCTAAGATTGAATTTAATGCTTGAGTTCATAAACGACCTTAAAGGTCTGTTACAGGGATTTTTTTTTCATTTATTTTTCCTGTTTTAAATTAATTTTAGTTAATTCCTAAATGTTCAATAACTGAGTTGAATCCTAAATATTAATTAAGGAGTTTGATAAGTGTCTGGTTCGATCAGTGGTTGCTTGGTTTAAAATTGAAGAAGAAAATGGAATTGTTTTCATACGGGTTATACATATATATATATATATATATATATATATATATATATATATATATATATATATATATATATATATATATATATATATATATATATATATATAGAACTGGTATTAATCAGAAAGATATGGGCGGAGCAGATGGCTAGGGTGTTGTTTGGTTAGCGAGAGGTCTCGAGTTCGAGTCCCGTCTACAGCAATTCTTTTTACTCAAAGATTTTAAAGGGTATACATTGCTATTTTATTTCTATTATTATTATTATTATTATTATTATTATTATTATTATTATTATTATTATTATTATTATTATTATTATTGCTATTATTATTATTGTTATTAATAATTAATATTATTATTACATGTATTATAATTATAATAGTTAAGTATTATGAACATCGTTATTATTATTATTGTTGTTATTATTATTATTGTTGTTATTATTATTAATATTATAATTATAATTATTAAGAGTATTATTATTATTAATATAAATATTATGATAGAAAACTTCATTATAACTATAATTACAAATATGATTTTTATCATTATTAATGTTGTTACTAATATTATTATCATCATTTAAAATATAATTTTATCATTTTACTACTAATATAGGTATTATCAATTTTATTATGATTATAAATACAAGTATGAATATTATTATTATTATCACTAATAGTGTGTTATTATTAATATTTTGTTTAGAGTTATTATTATTATTAGTAAATCATTAATATCATAACTATTTTAAACAGTAAAATTAGTATTCTTACAAGTACTAATATTAATATCATTGTTACTATCACTAATATGGTTATTATTAACATATGTATATTATTAATGTTATTATCATTATTTTTACTAATATTAACTTAGTATAATAAAACTACAGTTTTGATGAACAAACTAAATACATACATAAAGATACATATTTAACACATATAACGTAACAAAATTTAATATCTTTATATACAAAATGAACATATAAAACATATATATATATATATATATATATATATATATATATATATATATATATATATATATATATTTAACATAAAAATAATATAACTAATACATTTATATATATATATATGTGCTCAATCACAATTATGTATATTAATAAATATACAACTGATATAGGTTCGTGAATCCGAAGCCAACCCTGCATTGTTCAATATAGTCATATGTATTTTTACTACAAAATACATTAGGTGAGTTTTATTTGCCTTTTTACCCTTTATATTTTTGGGCTGAGAATACATGCGCAATATTTATAAATGTTTTACAAAATAGACACAAGTACGTGAAACTACATTCTATGGTTGAATTATCGAAATCGAATATGCCCTTTTTTATTAAGTCTGGTAATCTAAGAATTAGGGAACAGACACCCTAATTGACGCGAATCCTAAAGATAGATCTATCGGGCCCAACAAGCCCCATCCAAAGTACCGGATACTTTAGTTCTTCAAAATTTATATCATGTCCGAAGGAGGATTCCGGAATGATGGGGATATTCTTATATGCATATTGTGAATGTCGGTTACCAGGTGTTCAATCCATATGAATGATATTTTTGTCTCTATGCATGGGACGTATGTTTATGAGAACTGGAAATGAAATTCTTGTGGTCTATTAAAATGATGGAAATGATTATTTATGTTAAACTAATGAACTCACCAACCCTTTTGATTGACACTTTAAAGCATGTTTATTCTCAGGTATTAAAGAAACCTTCCGCTGTGCATTTGCTCAATATTACATGGAGTCGTTCATGGAATATAGAGGTCAAAACCTCGTAATGGGACCAACTGTTGAAGACTTCGTCCAAATGGATTAGGACGAGGCATTTCAGTTGGTATCAGAGCGGTGGTCTTAGCGAAACCAGGTCTTGCATTAGTGTGTCTAACTGATAGTTGTTTAGATGCACTAGTGGGTCTGGACTTCGACCGTGTCTGCATGTCAAAAGTTTTGCTTATCATTTTGTGTCGAAAATTACCTGCTTATCATTATTAGGGAATCATTTGCTTATCATCTTAAGGTCTACGTCTTACTGCCTCTATTGCATAGACAGTGTATAGATAAATTCATATCTTAGCGTATCTGTTATTGTTACCTTTGCCTGACAGCTTCTGTAGATTCCTCCGTAACTTATGAGATTTTAGTATTATATATGCATATGTAAATTATGTATTGCAGGGTACTAATCTACATCCTATAATCTATTTCTTATCGAAAATCCTTCATCTGATCGTACTGAAGGTATTTCGTATGCCCGAAAGACATATTAAATTAACGTGGCTAATATGTTTTGATCCAAGTCGGGTCATACCCAATAACAAGCTTGCCAACACCTTATACGTATTTAATCTTAACGATTGGATCATTGATTAAATACGCGACACTTGAACTTTAAGAAAAATGGTTTTCTGAAATATTACTTGATGTGTACATATATAAATTATGGAATAATTTATATAATATGGATTTAATTATTTATAGGTTAAATAATTAATTAATTTATATTACATTTTATATAAATTGGTTTTATATAATAAAATGTATATATATAAAATGGAATGGAAGTTTATAAAAGAGTTTTATAAAATTTAATTCTTTTATAAAACTTATTTTATAAATCAAATGGGAGGTGGCATGGGGAATGAGACACACATGCTCTTAGATTCCTCCTTGGTCAACTACAAACCCCATTCCATATACATGCATGTTCCTTGACCAAAGCAACACACACATAACATCACACATCAAAAATAACTTGTAAAATTCTGCTCAAATTGAGCTGTTTGGCTGTGGCCTTTGAGGGTGCCAAAGGAGTTCATAATTTAATTTTGCAAGCTCATTTCAAGTGTAAAGTAAATCCTAACCAAAAGCTAGGGTGTTGGTGTACAAGCTTGGGGTATAACAACTTGAGGTTTCATTGTTTTGGAGCTCCATTTATCATCATCATCTTCTTCATTTACTAGCAAGCTTGGAGTAGGTATAATCTCTTTACTTGCTTGTAGTTTGTAAGTATATATCACAACTTGATCCTAATTGGGATTTAACTTTAATTGGTTAAAGATTAACAAGTTCTAAATGGTAATTCATACATGCTTCCGCTTTAATTTGATTCTTAAAAGATTTTAAGTATTATGAAACTTGTTAAATCCCAACAATGGTATCTAGAGCCGAGGTTGTTGAAATATGCTTCGAGATGGTTATTAAACTCACTATATATTTTGCATTTTATGTACATGCATGATTGTAAAATGCAAAAATTATATGTTTTGGATGGGGGTATTATTTTGGCCGAATTAAAGGGCTTCCAAAATGGGTTTGGAGCTTCAAGTTTGGCCAAGATTTGTTGTTGTTTTGGTTCACAATCATGCGTTGACCTTGTGGTTGGATTTGTGTGTGATTTGGTTGATTATTCATTCTTATGGTTTGTAATAATTATTCATTCATTTTGGTTTGTAATAAGTTGTAATTAATTTTATAATTTCTTGATGTAATTTATTCTATTTGGTTTGTAAAATAGAATAGGTTGTTATTTCCTTTTCTTAGAGAAAATGTATTAGGTTATATATTTTTTGTAAAAGAAAAGTGAAGATTCATGAAGAAGATTACAAGATGGAACTTTGAAGATTACAAGATTTAGTGGGAGATTTTGTTTAAAATCTCTTACTTGTTTAACCATTTAGGTAACACTTGTTTTGGCTAAACAAGTGCTTACCACTTTGGCATGATTGTGGACTTTTATTTTGCATGCTTGTATGTTTTTTTTTGTATGTGTTTGGTTGATACAAAATCTCTTGAAACAACTTGCAAAAATGACATTATAATTGGTTATAATTATAACAACATGACACTAATAAATGGTTATTAGGTACTAGATGAAAATGTAAATAAAATGGTAATGAATTGGTAATTGGTTTACTAAAAGGATATGAAATAGGTTTTTCATAAAACACTACACACCAAATGCATGTTGGTGTATAGCATTTTGTTTTCTAAAACTAGAATGTAGAAAACATAAAATCCCTTTAACTAATACAAGGTAAACAAGTTAAACGCCATCCTTTTGTGGAAACACTTAGACATATTAGGAATCTCTTGATGGGATAAAGGTCACCTAACCGTCATGAGTGAACTAATATGAATAAGGTACACTTCGCATACATGTGGGATAAAGGTCACCTAACCACTTGTATGTTAAGTCTACATGTTTACACAAGTAGGACGACTTGATTTGGGAATCATGAACTTAGGGTCACCGAAGCATGAGGAACAAATAGGCGTTGATGGGATTAATATGCCATGCAAAAGGATTGCATGATCCCATAAAATTAGAAGTTGCAAAAGGATTGCAATTGTCATTATGACTACCTAGCTAAATCAAATGACGGGATAAAGGTCACCTAACCGAAATTTGATTTACCGATGGATTCTGATATTTAATAAAACAAATTAAAAGGGTATTGTTTATTAAATCTAAAATCGATACTTAAAATGAACTTTGTTGAATTTTGTAGATGGCCGCTAATAACAACAACAACATGCAAAACGCACCACTTAACATGAACAACCTATCGTTACGGTCTCTCCTCGAGAAAGACAAACTTAACCATACCAACTTTATGGATTGGTTCCGCAATCTTCGGATTGTCCTCAAACAAGAGGATAAAGCGTATGTACTTGAGGACCCCATTCCCGATCAACCGGATGAGAATGATGTGGAAGCAATGGCCTCTTATGATAAGTATTGCCACGACTCCCTTCAAGTCTCATGCTTAATGCTTGGGACTATGATACCCGAACTCCAAAAAGGATTTCGAGCATCATAGTGCATACGACATGATAACGCAATTGAAGGAGATGTTCCTCCAACAAGCGCGTGTCGAGCGTTTCGAAACGGTTCGGGCGCTACATGCTTGTCGTATGGACGATACCCAATCGGTTTCATCTTATGTACTTAAGATGAAAAGCCTTATCGATCGTGCTAACCGTCTTAACCTAAACATATCAAATGAGTTAGCCACCGATCTTATCCTTAACTCCCTATCAAAAAGGTTTGATCAATTTGTAATTAATTACAATATGAATGGGATGGATAAGAGCATAGGTGAGCTTCACGGTATGCTTAGAACGGCGGAAACTAGCATGGGTAAAAGGGCTTTACCCGTGTTAGCAATCGATCAAGGTGGGTCAAAAGGTAACACCTCTAAGCCAAAGATGGCCAAGAGAAACGGACCCGCCCATCAAGGCAAAGGGAAAGGGAAGATGGTTACCCCAACCATCAACAAGGCTAAGAAGCAAAAGGTAGCCGAGAAGGCAAACCCCAAAGAAGACCCATGTTTCGGTTGCGGTGAGATGGGTCATTGGAAACGAAACTGTCCGATCTATCTTAAGGAGTTGAAGGACAAGAGGGATGCAGGGCAAACCTCAGGTAATATATATATGGTATATATAGAGCTTAGTATTACTTCTTCTAATACATGGGTATTAGACACGGGATGTGGAACTCATATTTGCAATTCTTTGCAGGGGTTCAAAAGAAGTGATCATAAGGCGGGAACATCAAGTCTCTATATGGGCAATGGTGCAAAGGTGCATGTTAAAGCTCAAGGAGATTTTATTTTGAAGCTTCCAAGCGGATTGGAACTTATTTTAGAAAATGTTTTGTATGCTCCGGATTTGTGTAGAAACATTATTTATATTTCTCGCTTAAAACAATGTGGTTACGTTGTTAATTTTATTGATGATGATATTCATGTTTCTAAAGATAATGTGTTCTATTTCAAGGCTTCGCCTTCAAATGGAATTTATGAATTGGTTCATGATGACACATCATCGAGCTCTATATACCATACTAGCACCAAGAAACTCAAAAGGGATTTGAGTGATTTCTACTTATGGCATTGTCGGCTTGGTCACATAAACAAGAACCGAATGCATACACTTCAAAAGAATGGACTCTTGAAATCAAATGAGATGGACTCGTTTGATGTGTGTGAATCTTGTTTACAAGGCAAAATGACTAAAGCACCTTTCAAAGGGACCTATGAAAGGGCTAAGGACTTATTGGGATTAATACATTCGGATGTATGTGGACCCTTTAAGCCCATAGCTAGGAATGGTGAAAGATACTTCGTTACTTTCATTGATGACTTCAGTCGTTTTGGATATGTCTACTTGTTAAGACATAAGGACGAAACTTTTGAAGCATTCAAAGAATATCAAAGCGAAGTACAAAATCAACTCAATAAGACAATCAAGGTACTTCGTACCGATAGAGGAGGTGAATACCTAAGCGATGCTTTCCAAGATCATCTTAGGAGTTGTGGGATTATCTCACAACTTACTCCACCTGGAACACCCCAACTTAATGGAGTTTCCGAAAGGAGGAACCGAACCCTAATGGATATGGTTCGATCTATGATGGCTAGAAGCACGTTACCTCTATCATTTTGGGGTTATTGTCTATGCTCCGCGGCTCGTATTTTAAATATGGCCCTAACCAAGAAAGTGGAACGAACTCCTCATGAGATGTGGTTTGGAAAACCTCCATCTCTATCATACTTAAAGGTATGGGGATGTGAAGCTTATCCTAAGCGTTATGTCCCTAATAAGTTGAATGCTCGATCCACGAAGTGTATCTTCATAGGATATCCCAAGGATGATATGGGATACTATTTCTATGATCCAACCGAGCAAAATGTATTTGTTGCTCGAAAGGCTGAATTCCTTGAAACTAAATTCCTATTGGAAGGAGATAGTGAAAGGAAGATAGATCTTGAAGAGGTTCAAGATCAAGTAGATGATACACAATTGGTTAACACTAGCACTCAACATGAAAATATTGAGAATGATCAAATGGATGATCAAAGTATACAAGACATTCGCAGATCTGGTAGGATTAGTAATCCTCCTGAGAGATATGGGTTTCTCATGGATGGTTGCTATGTGGTTGATTTGGACGAACCAACAAACTACCAAGATGCTTTATCAAGGATTGATAAAGATAAATGGCAGGAAGCCATGAACGCTGAGATGCAATCCATGTATGACAACCAAGTTTAGGAACTAGTTGTACAACCTGCTAACTCCAAGTTAGTTGATTGTAAATGGATTTTCAAGATGAAAACCGACATGCATGGAAACTTAAATACATATAAAGCTAGACTTGTAGCAAAAGGTTTCACTCAAACTCAAGGGGTTGACTATGATGAAACCTTTTCGCCTGTGGCAATGCTAAAGTCCATTAGGATATTATTTGCCATTGCTGCTCATTATGATTGTGAAATATGGCAAATGGATGTCAAGACCGCTTTCCTAAATGGATATCTTGAGGAAGATGTCTATATGGTTCAGCCTGAAGGTTTTGTCGATCCGAAACATCCTAACAAAGTATGTAAGTTAAAGAAGTCAATCTACGGATTGAAACAAGCATCTAGAATGTGGAATCATCGTTTTAATGAGGAAGCCAAGAAGTTTGGCTTCATTAAAAATGGTGATGAAGCTTGTGTATACAAGAAAGCTAGTGGGAGCACTATCATGTTCCTTGTATTATATGTGGATGATATATTGTTATTTGGAAACGATATTCCGACAATGCAAGGTGTTAAAACTTGGCTAAAAAGCTGCTTCTCCATTAAGGATCTTGAAGAAGCACAATACATTTTGGGGATTAGGATCTACAGGGATAGATCCAAGAAATTGATAGGTTTGAATCAAAGTGCATACATTGAAAAGATCTTGAAAAGGTTCAAGATGGAAAACTCTAAGAAAGGTTTGGTACCTATTCAAAGAGGAACGCTCCTTAGTTCATCTTAGTGCCCCACCACGAAAGATGAACAAGAGAAAATGAAGAAAGTCCCATATGCGTCTGCCATTGGGTCAATCATGTATGCAATGATATGCACTAGACTGGATGTGTCATGCGCTCTTAGCCTGACAAGCAGATACCAGAATAACCCAGGAAACAGTCATTGGATTGCTGTTAAAAGTATATTGAAATATCTTAGGAGGACTAAGGATATGTTTCTAATATATGGGTCTGGTGAGGAGGAACTCGCTGTAAGAGGTTACGTGGACGCGAGTTTCCAAACTGATCGTGATGATTCTCGATCACAATCCGGTTATGTCTTCACATTAAATGGAGGTGCAGTCTCTTGGAAGAGTTCAAAACAGGATGTTGTTGCATTATCCACTACAGAGTCGGAGTACATTGCCGCCTCATTGGCAGCTCAGGAAGCTGCATGGATGAAGAAATTCATCGACAACTTAGGAGTAGTCCCTTCCATTCAGGACCCTCTTGAGATCTTTTGTGACAACGAGGGTGCGATTGCTCAAATCAAGGAACCTCGTGCTCACCAAAAGACCCGTCACATTGAGCGGAGATTCAACTACATAAGGGATGAAGTTGAAAAGGGAAAGATATGTATTCGCAAAGTTCACACAGATCTTAATATAGCGGATCCACTCACGAAGCTCTTACATGGTGCGAAACATCAAGGGCATGTTAGCGCATTAGGGCTTCGATATTCTAGTGATTGGTTGTGATCTGTTTTAAGTATTGTAACGGAACGAAATTGTTCAAACTCATCAATATAATTATGGTATTAATTTATTTTGAGTCATGTTCCTATTTTGCATATTTTATCCATGAATAAGTAATTATTCTAAATTTCGTAGTCGATCACATTTGTGAGAACAAGTGTGAGGTTTAGACTATTATGAACTTGGATTGGTATACATTCACATGATGAATGTAGGGCAAGGTTGCAACCAAGGTTCATAGATATTTGTGGGATACAAATATTGAAAGACCCGCCCTCAAGATTTACTAAATGGAGCCTTTGTGGTTGATCACATGTAATCTTGAGTAAAGGCGAATATCATTATATCCTCTGACCTGAGATACATATTGGGTTCGGATATTTACCAAGTATCGTGCCTTGATTCTTTCCTTCGCTATTCTGAAATATGGTAGTTCACAAGGAAGAGCTCAGGCATAATGCAAGGTACATATTTAGGACGTATGTGGTCAAGATGGAATTTGTCCCTCTTATTCGTTGAGAGTCAGATGTCTAAGGCCTGATAAAGTTAAATCTAAAAGAGAGTGATCATTCTGTGTCTCTTGGGTTTAACATGACATCTAGGATGAAAGGACATAATGAAAAGATTCACCTATTCATATTCGAGATGGGAACTCGAAAAGGATGATGTTATTGAATGGCACAAAGTCATAACATATTGGGGGTGATGGACGGTCGTTAGGTGGTATCCATCACTTGCATTAATTTCTTATGTCTCTCGTGCAAGTGGGAGATTGAAGGTATTTCGTATGCCCGAAAGACATATTAAATTAACGTGGCTAATATGTTTTGATCCAAGTCGGGTCATACCCAATAACAAGCTTGCCAACACCTTATACGTATTTAATCTTAACGATTGGATCATTGATTAAATACGCGACACTTGAACTTTAAGAAAAATGGTTTTCTGAAATATTACTTGATGTGTACATATATAAATTATGGAATAATTTATATAATATGGATTTAATTATTTATAGGTTAAATAATTAATTAATTTATATTACATTTTATATAAATTGGTTTTATATAATAAAATGTATATATATAAAATGGAATGGAAGTTTATAAAAGAGTTTTATAAAATTTAATTCTTTTATAAAACTTATTTTATAAATCAAATGGGAGGTGGCATGGGGAATGAGACACACATGCTCTTAGATTCCTCCTTGGTCAACTACAAACCCCATTCCATATACATGCATGTTCCTTGACCAAAGCAACACACACATAACATCACACATCAAAAATAACTTGTAAAATTCTGCTCAAATTGAGCTGTTTGGCCGTGGCCTTTGAGGGTGCCAAAGGAGTTCATAATTTAATTTTGCAAGCTCATTTCAAGTGTAAAGTAAATCCTAACCAAAAGCTAGGGTGTTGGTGCACAAGCTTGGGGTATAACAACTTGAGGTTTCATTGTTCTGGAGCTCCATTTATCATCATCATCTTCTTCATTTACTAGCAAGCTTGGAGTAGGTATAATCTCTTTACTTGCTTGTAGTTTGTAAGTATATATCACAACTTGATCCTAATTGGGATTTAACTTTAATTGGTTAAAGATTAACAAGTTCTAAATGGTAATTCATACATGCTTCCGCTTTAATTTGATTCTTAAAAGATTTTAAGTATTATGAAACTTGTTAAATCCCAACACGTACGAGATGAATCCCCCAACCAGTTAGAGTCCCTCAGATTTCGATAGCTATTCCGATAGTTATTCCGACAGATATACCGACATGGATATTCACCTAAACTCCGAAAGTGGTGTCACCAGAATAAATCAATCAATCAGCCATCTCCAATTCATCTGATGGGTTCGTAGTCAACTTAATCAATGGAGACGCGAAGAAGGCGATCCTTCCACCAACCAAATTACCTTCTTGGCGAAGAACCTGAAGCACTTACCGACGAATCTATCTGAAACACCATTTTCAGCCTCATTTCCAGAGTAGTTCGACATGATTTCATTCTATCCACAATTCTAAACCTTATTCATCTGCTCGTTCCGACCGACAATCATCCCGGAATAATAGAAGAAGCTAGCGAACTTCGCGCTCGAGTAATCAATTTGGAGAATATGGTGCAAAATTTACCAGCTTCAGCAACATCACCAGCACCATCAGTACCATCAATAACAACATCAGTACCATCAATAATCCATGCCTCAATATCACCATCTGTACTTCAAGTATGATCTTCGTTCTACGTATCGTTCTACCTCATTTATCTTCGTTCGACATGGCGATTATGTAATCTCTAATGTTTTAGAGATTATATATTCTTGTTCTAATGGTAAATCAAATGAGATTAATATCATATTGACTCATTAAACCCATGATTACATCTGAAGAAAATATATATATGTTTATATATTTTCATAAGGATTGTAATTAGAAATCCTTCGTACAAACTGTTAATGGTGAAAATATTTTAACGGGTAGGTAATACCCGAGGAATATTTAGATTTCACATTAATAAGTTACATTGTACATTCTTCGAATCTGATTCAACAATCATTTACTATCCTACTTACAACCACCGATATACGTATCCATTCACTGCAGAATAATCATTTTCATTCAATTTCATATTTGGATTTTGACCTATCAGAATCCAACAAGTGGCATAATGAAGAAAACATTTGACAAAATAAAATTTGTTAGAAACAGACAAATTAACTATGAGAAATTTTGTTGAGAATCCACGCTAACTGTTCCTAGCTAATTGTTCCTAGTTAACTGTTAATTCCGTATTACATTTTAATTATCGCAATTTATTTATCGTAATTTAATTATCGCAATTTATTTTATCGCAATTTTAATTCTCGCAATTTTATATACCATCATTTAATTTCTGTTATTTAATTTACGCATTTTATTTATCGTCATTTAAATTTTGTATTTATTTTACGCACTTTAAATATCGGGACACGTATACAAGGTTTTGACATATCATATCGACGCATATATATATATTATTTGGAATAATCATAGACACTCTATATGCAGTAATGATCGAGTTCTCTATACAGGGTTGAGGTTGATTCTATAATAATATATATACTTTGAGTTGTGATCGAGTCTGAGACATGTACACGGGTCACGATACGTATTAATTAATTCGAATATTATATATTAAATTATATATGAATTATTGGACTATTAACTGTGAATTATCGACTGTGGACTAATGACATTGGACAATTAAAATGAATTAAAATATTGATTATAACATATGAAACTAAATATTTCTTCAAATTTGCCACTTGATTTCATTTTAAACGCCATTTGTATCTTGACAATTCAAATCTGCGTCCAAACCTTTCATAATTCTTGAAAACACCTCAATTGAGAGGATGAACCAACCGCATTTCATCTACGGAAGAAAAGATTGATGCATATAACTTTTCACCTGAGAAACTCTCAGCAACTGAGTAAACGTTTAAAACGTAACTACGCTAATTTCTTAGTGTTATTATTACCCAAAATAACTTTGCAATCCCTTTCCAAATTAGCAAATTTTGTCACAGCTCCAGCAAGTCAACTTTGACTTTTCGTACGAAACAACCTTATTATAACCTTGATTTATATGTGTACTCTTTTATTGTTACCGGAGAACCTTTTATTATATTCCACCGTATTACCAGCAGATGTACCAGCAACCTCGTCACTCCTTGGTTTAAATCTCTCCGACAAATTACTAAATTTATCTATTGAAGTCTCATCATGTACTCATCCGCACCTTGTAACTAGAATTGTTGTACCAAATACCGAGAATCAGCAATCAGTATTTTGAAATCTCGCAGCATGTCTATATCAACAGTTATATGTAAACATATAACATTTATCTCTTAGAATTATGATCTTCCATTCTGAAATTCTGAAAAAGCTGAAATACAGCAGCACAAACTGTACACGACCTTAACTGTCAAAAATTTGATGATAAAGAATGGAGTTTTGAAAACACTTAATAGAAAATTTAGTACCGAAAAGCAAATTATGTGAAACTATGAAGGAACCCGTGGACAAATCACAAAGAATAAGTTTGACTTCAAAGAATCCAAATGATTCTGTTTCTGATGAAATCTTTAGCGAATACCTTGCTTCTGAATCTAAACCCTTACGGATAAATCTTCTTCATTATCCCTCGATATTAGAAATTCCAAGATATCATCGTATCTTTCATTATAAATATCCTCCATATTTCTCAAGATATTTTCATAACTATTCTTATCTGAAATCAATAATCTCTTCGTGCTATCAGTGTTACATCATATAGAAACTGTTAGTTTCTATATTCTGTAAACTTTCGAGCTTAAAATATGAATGTTTTTGAAGTAGTGTTGGGAACTGATGCATGAGTTAGTATAATATAATGACACTTGATCAATGTGATTATATTACAGTAAGTCATGCTGAGTTTCTAATGAAACGTGATGATTCACAGTTCATAACGTCATCATGTGCTATGTTACATAACTCCTTCATTCTGCTTAACTTCTGAACATATCAAGAAAGTATATTCTTGATCGTTCTATTCTCAGTGATTCTGGTAATTTGACGAATCAAATCGTGCGATCACGTTCTTTCTTGCTTAGAACATGGAGTTCATTCGAAACTCCATATTTACGAATTCTGGACCATTACCAAAGATGTCCAATTGTAAAAAGAAGAAACGAAGGGACAAAGCTCCAAAAGAAATAGAAAATTTGAGTATGAATTGCAGCAAAATAGGAGAGAGCATTAACTGTGGATGACAATGATTATAGAAAACGGAAGCAGGGATTTCGAAATATAAGAGAAAATATAAAGCCCAATAACAACACGGAGATTACAAACCGTGGATATTAATACGAATAGCAATATAAAGACACGGTATAATTAAGAATAGTGTCACCCCAAGGTAATAGTAGAAGTAAACATATTTTTCTAGTGAAAGATTGAAAAGAAGGATGACAGAAATGATAATTAGGAAAATATCAAGGATTAGAATGGGATTTGGCATTTTCACAATCTTTTGGATGTATGAACTAAGAAAGAAAATATAAGAATGGTGAGAATACTGGAACGGAAGAGTTTAATTTATAATGGAAAAATCAGACAGAGTAATCGAGGCAGATCACCGTATCTAATTATAAAGATCTTAATTTCCATACTCACCGAAGAATAAAAATCTTTTAAGATTTCGAAGATTTTCTTTGAATCCCTTGAATCTCGGAAATCAATCGTGACTACGTCACCAGGCAAGATAAATCTGCATTTATTCATTTCACTCTTTTGTAATAACTTCATTCGTGCTCTTTGAATAATCGAATTGTTTTATCTATATCGCTCAATGATGATAAAACTCTATTTATCAACTCATACTCGTCATGAAAACATTTTTATTGTTAACCATGACCACCTCACTCAAATTTCGGGACGAAATTTCTTTAACGGGTAGGTACTGTGACGACCCGGAGATTTCTGACCAAATGTAAACTTAATCTCTACATGACTTCGACACGATAAGCAAAGTATGTAATGTTGAATCTTGAAAATTTTGAAACTATATGGATATAGTAAATGACCCTTGACTATTTCCGACGATTCACGAACCATTGTGTGTAAATAAATATGTGAATAAATAAAAATAGATATATAGATATATATTATATGTAAATATAAAAATAAGTGTATATATTATATCTTGAATTAACATAATACACTTTAATCGATTGAAATTAAAAATAAAAATAATATATAGAATAATTAAGCACTATTAATATATATAAATAGATATATGTTACTATAAATCTATGACTTCTAATAAAAATATATACAAATAGATAAACATTAACTATTCAGTAAATATCATCAGATAATATAATATTACATAAATAATAAACAGTAAAGTTAATTGCAAGATTGAATATAATTGTTATATTAATATTTTTTTAAATTGATATTAATATTTGTATTATTAATATGTGATATGTTTAAGCTATTATACTATTATCATTAATAATATTAGTATTATTATAACTAATAATATTATTATTATTATTAAAGTAATTAAATGTAACAAAAATTATCATTTTTGTTATTAATATTAATATTTATCATTTATTATTACTTGTCAATTTATTTATAATATTATCATTAATAATATTATTATTAGTATTATTAATAATACTAACATGTTCATACTTGTTAAATATCAAAAATTTGAGAAATTTATATATACATACATCTATTAATAAGTTAGCTAAATACAGATATAATATATATACTGCTATTTATATAACAAATAAATAAATAATTATAGATATAACAAATATGTATAGCAGATATGTTAAAAAATATTTATATATCAGATAAATAAATGAATAAATATGGTACGACCAAATCACAGACAATCCATTCATCTGTTTTTACGTTTTTGTTGCTACTTCAATCTGTTACATATTCGTTTTTCCATAGTACCAATCAGTTGACAAAGTAAATCGATTTATTCTTTTTTATTAAAACTTTCTGTTCCCTTTTGCCTGATTAAGAATTCGTGAACCATATTTTCTGTTTAAGTGATCAATTCAATCGACTGATACATCATTTAACTTACTGCCACTTCTAATAATCACAAACAACCTTTGCAGTCTCCATTTAAATTGAATTTAAGTCAGAAATATTGAAGAACACCGTTCACATCTCTGTTTCTTCTTTATTTTCCAAAAACTTCGAAATTGCATCTCATTTTAAATTCTATAAATGTGAAGATGTTAGAAATCTTTTAATTAAACTCTCTGTAAAATTTCAAATGCTAATTTTTCATATCGAGTTCGAATTAATAGAGTCAAAGTTTTGAAAATAAAAAGTCAATGATGTGTTCATGGTAAAATTCGATCTTGTTTTAGTGTTTTGAGTTAAATTAACGATTCATACAGTTTATATAGATGATTTGCAATCTTTTTCATGAAGGAGTCAAGGTCTGAAACATTTTCTAAGATTGAATTTAATGCTTGAGTTCATAAACGACCTTAAAGGTCTGTTACAGGGATTTTTTTCCATTTATTTTTCCTGTTTTAAATTAATTTTAGTTAATTCCTAAATGTTCAATAACTGAGTTGAATCCTAAATATTAATTAAGGAGTTTGATAAGTGTCTGGTTCAATCAGTGGTTGCTTGGTTTAGAATTGAAGAAGAAAATGGAATCGTTTTCATACGGGTTATATATATATAGAACTGGTATTAAACAGAAAGATATGGGTGGAGCAGATGGCTAGGGTGTTGTTTGGTTAGCGAGAGGTATCGGGTTCGAGTCCCGTCTACAGCAATTCTTTTTACTCAAAGACTTAAAAGGGTATACATTGCTATTTTATTTCTATTATTATTATTATTATTATTATTATTATTATTATTATTATTATTATTATTATTATTGCTATTATTATTATTGTTATTAATAATTAATATTATTATTACATGTATTATAATTATAATAGTTAAGTATTATGAACATCATTATTATTATTATTATTGTTATTATTATTAATATTATAATTATTAAGAGTATTATTATTATTAATATAAATATTATGATAGAAAACTTCATTATAATTATAATTACAAATATGATTTTTATCATTATTAATGTTGTTACTAATATTATTATCATCATTTAAAATATAATTTTATCATTTTACTACTAATATAGGTATTATCAATTTTATTATGATTATAAATACAAGTATGAATATTACGTAGTATTATTATTATCACTAATAGTGTGTTATTATTAATATTATGTTTAGATTTATTATTATTATTAGTAAATCATTAATATCATAACTATTATAAACAGTAAAATTAGTATTCTTACAAGTACTAATATTAATATCATTGTTACTATCACTAATATGGTTATTATTAACATATGTATATTATTAATGTTATTATCATTATTTTTACTAATATTAACTTAGTATAATAAAACTACAGTTTTGATGAACAAACTAAATACATACATAAAGATACATATTTAACACATATAACGTAACAAAATTTAATATCTTTATATACAAAATGAACATTTAAAACATATATATATATATATATATATATATATATATATATATATATATATATATATATATATATATATATATATTATTAACATAAAAATAATATAACTAATACATTTATATATATGTGTGCTCAATCACAATTATGTATATTAATAAATATACAACTGATATAGGTTCGTGAATCCGAAGCCAACCATGCATTGTTCAATATAGTCATATGTATTTTTACTACAAAATACATTAGGTGAGTTTCATTTGCCTTTTTACCCTTTATATTTTTGGGCTGAGAATACATGCGCAATATTTATAAATATTTTACAAAATAGACACAAGTACGTGAAAGTACATTCTATGGTTGAATTATCGAAATCGAATATGCCCTTTTTTATTAAGTATGGTAATCTAAGAATTAGGGAACAGACACCCTAATTGACGCGAATCCTAAAGTTAGATCTATCGGGCCCAACAAGCCCCATCCAAAGTACCGGATGCTTTAGTACTTCGAAATTTATATCATGTCCGAAGGAGGATCCCGGAATGATGGGGATATTCTTATATGCATATTGTGAATGTCGGTTACTAGGTGTTCAATCCATATGAATGATATTTTTGTCTCTATGCATGGGACGTATGTTTATGAGAACTGAAAATGAAATTCTTGTGGTCTATTAAAATGATGGAAATGATTATTTATGTTAAACTAATGAACTCACCAACCCTTTTGGTTGACACTTTAAAGCATGTTTATTCTCAGGTATTAAAGAAACCTTCCGCTGTGCATTTGCTCAATATTACATGGAGTCGTTCATGGTATATAGAGGTCAGAACCTCGCAATGAGACCAACTGTTGAAGACTTCGTCCAAATGGATTTGGACGGGGCATTTCACATATCGATCCAAGTACGTTGTATATGTTGAACGGGCTCAACTACCCAATCATTCTCAGCAAGGTTGGGTAAATACCGTCAGCTAAATAATACCCTCTGCTGTAATGAACCCCGTTTATTTGATAAGGAACGTCGGGCATTTCTCATTAAGCATTGAGTTGAACAAATCACTAGTGTTTAGCACATTAATATCGTTGTTTGAACCCGCTACACCAAAATACGCATGCCAAATCCAATTATCATACGAGGCGACCGCTTCAAGCATAATAGTTGGGTGGCTGTGATCACCTCGCATATACTGTCCTCTCCACGCAATCGGACATTTTGCCCATGCCCAGTGCATACAATCTATACTACCTAACATGCCCGGAAAACCATGAATCCTTTCATGACCTTCATACAAACGGTGAATGTCGTGCAAAGTAGGTTATCTTATGTACACGTTAGCATACAAATCAATGATATACCTACAAAAGTTGTGTAGAGATTCCCGACCAACTCGTTCAGACATTTGAAGATACTCATCCAACGCATCCGGTGTATAACCGTATGCTAGCTGACGTAGCGCGGCTGTCATCTTCAAATGTGGGCTAATACTCCACTTACCACGTGTATCTTGTCTTTGATGAAACCATCTAAAATAATACGGCAATGGATTTGCCGAGTAGCTTAGAATATCATTCATAATCCTTAGAAAAACACGTCGGAAATCTTCGTTTGAAATTATCATCCGTATATTTGCAACCCTCGTTAAAATAATCGTCCATCAAACGATCGTGTGCTTCATAATGATTTCGACGTATATAACGACGTGAGTTAACTTCTTCTTCACCGGATAAATTTTCAAGTACGTTTAGTGTATAGTTTGTGAACGAGTCGCCGGAAGTACTCGAAGAAGACGACATATTTTGGGGAAAAAAGATAAAAAAAAAATTTGATGAATAAAGATAATTGTGTTGAAAGGTGAATAATGGGGGGGTGTGTGTGTGTGTAAAATGAAAAAATATAGTGTTATTTATAGAGTAAAAAGGGGAAGGAAAAAAAAACAACCAAAACTAGCCGTTAAACGGCTAGTTTTTTAAATTTTCAAACATTTCATCCGTTGGAAGCCACCGTCGAATTTGGGAGGCTGGAAATCAACGGCGGGATCGACGTCGTGCCGGTGTCGACCGACCGTCGATCCCGGCGTCGATTTGAGGGGGACGGTCGATTTTTTCCTGAATACCGAGTGCTCTTAGTGGTGACTAGTTGTTAGCTTGGTATTTATATTTACTCATACACAAACTCACATGCTTTACCATCATCACAAACACAAATCTTCAAAGTCAGGTATTTTTAAAACCTAATAGGTCACATGAATTACACCCATAACTACAACCAAAGATGATATATAACCATGTACAATAATTATGTTCATAAGTATTGTGTTGCTTTGTTTATTTATCCATGTATGTATTGCTTGTAAGTGTAACCTTCATTATACGTTGTGTTGTTTGTATTTTTTATTAGAAAATATTGATTGACAATTGATGTCAACTGGTTGTTGTTAATTGTTTGATTCGGCGTGCAATTTACTACTGTATAATTGTGATTGTATCTTTAAAAAGAAGGTAAAAATGAAGATTAGTGTGTTAATTACTCCGTATCTTTTCTAATTAACCCGTGACGGAAGGAAAAGACAAACAAAGACCATATAGGACCAGAAGGAGGGACCTTAAACAAGAAAAAGTGGGTTTCAGATAATCTTGATTTTGATTTTATTATTTTATATAAATATAATAATAATATAATATAAAATTATATATAATATAAATAATATAATATACTCCGTATTTGTTGTCCTAATTTTCTAATATAAATTTTAAATCTTTATTATTCTTTTTACTCCGTATTTTCATAGGGCTTTTTAGATATAAAGGCGCCAGTCCCCTGCTCTTCCACCAATGCATTCATCTTCATTTCTTTTCACTTGACAAATCAAACACCCTGCAGCGCAAACTCATAAAGATTTTATGAAATCTTGCTGACTCACAAATAACATCAAGCAACAATTTTTACATTAGTTTCACCCACCCAAATTCCAAAATGCAAAAGGGTAATGTTCTTTCTTTAATAAAAATGCTGGAAATGTAAGTAAATTGCTAATTTGTTAAAAAAAAAAAATATATATTTTTTTTATTAGCAGGAAACAAGAAAGAGATGAAGTATGTGTTAGTAACTGGAGGTGTTGTTAGTGGACTGGGTAAAGGAGTGACTGCTAGCAGTATTGGCCTTCTTCTTCAAGCCTGTGATCTTCGTGTTACTTCCATTAAAATTGGTTAATATTTTTCTTTAATTCCTCAATCTGTTACAAATTTTCTTTGTTCTGGTAGAAAAAGTTATATACTTTGTGCTTTATTAGTACTTTCTATGCTTTATTTCTTAAAAAAATATTTTAAATACACATACCCTTTTGAGTTTATAAATAAAGATTATTAATTTTTATATTAATTGCAAGTGGGTATATGTTTCTTGTTGTTCTTGTTAATTTTCACAAGGCTTACTACACAATAAGTTTAAATTTTGACTGTACCTTTTGTTTTGGAATAAAACATTAACAAAAGGGATTTTTCAGCTAAACAAAATTAATTATGTGCATAAAAAGGTTTAGCTTTATAATAGTAGCTGTTTTTGTTATGCAGATCCATATTTGAACACAGATGCAGGAACAATGTCCCCTTTTGAGCATGGAGAAGTCTTTGTATTAGATGATGGAGGAGAGGTAAAAGTCATAAAATTTTGTTTTTAACTGTAAGAGATAAAATAATCTTGCACACAAAATCTGTATGGTAAACGGAAAAGGTTTTACTGTTTAGGACGGTGAGTATTTTTACTACACTGGCTAACTTTATTATCCGTCACTATAATCTATACATATGAAGCTAAAATTATTTATATTTATATTTTTATATAATATACTATTGGTGTTAGTAATAAACTAATATTTCTACACATATTGGTGTTTCTGTTGTCAGTAGCCTATTGGGTATTAATCTGCATGATCAATGTTTATTATGACCCATTTAAGATACAGAGAATCAAAGAACTATATTTTATGGCATAAATTAATCTAATTGTTACCAGTAGTACTCAGTTTTAATTTTAATGTTCTATTTAACTATTTTAAACTTTCTCACATATGTGTTTTATTTATATTTATATTTATACTCTAAATTGGCTTTATTTTCGGTTTAAAGGTGGACTTGGACCTTGGTAACTATGAGCGGTTTCTAGATATCAAATTAACGCGCGATAATAATATCACTACAGGAAAGATATATCAGGTACATAAATACAAAAACTCAGCTTCATGACAAGTACTAAATTGCAAATCTTGTCACATTTGACTAACTGATTATGACTTTTGGATAAAAGTCGGTTATCGATAAGGAACGAAAGGGCGATTATCTTGGAAAAACAGTTCAAGTTGTGCCACATATCACAGATGCTATTCAAGATTGGATCGAACGTGTTGCAGCGATACCAGTCGACGGTAAAGAAGGTTCACCTGATGTATGTGTCATTGAGTTGGGGGGTACTATAGGTATTTTACAAAAGTTGTTTTGTTTCGAAAAAGATCTACTTTTTCAGGATAATTTGGTATGTTTGTTTAGCTGATTTGTTTTTCTTGCAGGTGATATTGAATCCATGCCATTTATTGAAGCTCTTGGACAGTTTTCGTATCGTGTTGGTAAATAAACTAACCATATATATTTTTTTTCTTTTTAAAATCTATAAAAAAATTTCACCTTTCCTAGTAGCAAACCTTGTCGATTTATGTAATTAAAAAAAGGTGTTAACTTTGTTAATCCATTTTAGGTGCTGGAAACTTTTGCTTAATACATGTCAGCCTTGTGCCTGTTTTAAATGTTGTTGGTGAACCAGTAAGTTTACATGAAAAGTTACTCAATTTATGCTTTTTTGATTAGATGTGAATAAAATGAATAATACTTTTTGATTTCTTTATTGTTCAGAAAACAAAACCAACACAACATAGTGTTCGAGGTTTAAGGAGCTTAGGATTGATCCCGAATATATTAGCTTGTCGCAGTACAATGGTCACTCATCTTTCAAAAATCTTGTTCATTTATTTATATTTGCTAATATGATTTGTGTTTTGTATCTTAACTTACAAAGTTATGATTAATTATGCAGGAACTGGATATTAATGTGAAGGAAAAACTCTCAAGATTCTGTCATGTTCCGGTAACGTGATCAGATGCTATTTATTCATGCGAAATTACTTTTATGTCCTTTTGTTAGTTTTTTAACTGACTCTTCTTGTATGAATATTTGCAGTTAGAGAACATAGTGAGTTTATATGATGTCCCAAATATATGGCATATTCCTTCACTCTTACGAGTACGTACTCAATTCACCTAATGAAGTTCTTTTTTTGTCGTTATAATTTAATAATCTAACGGTTTTATTTATTGTATCTTCAGGACCAAAAGGCTCATGAAGCAATACTGAAAGCGCTCAACCTTTTCAGGTTTTTACTCTTTTCATTCGTAGATATATATAGATAGAATCGCAAGATACGCAGATTTGATAACAGACCGGGTTAACCCACAACATTTTTGTCTGTTTTTTTGTACTTTTAATGAAAAGCTAGCATGTAATTTAGTTCGGGTTGACCCACAACATTAAAGAACAAAAATAAAAGCACTAGTAGCTTAGTTTTTTCAATATCATGACATGTAAGCGTTTATGCATTAAAAATGCACTTTGGGTCATTTACTACCCTTACAACCTATTTGACCCATTTAGCTTATTCATTAGTAAATGGGTTTATATCGCAATCTTTAGTTGTACATAACAGCTACTATTCGCTGCATTACTTATTGTCTGACATTTTTGTCTTGAACAGCGTGGTACGCAAACCGGCTTTAGATCCATGGATAGATATGGCTCTGCGTTGTGACAAGTTACACGAGCCCGTAAGACCTCGGAATTTTAAAAACGCCTTTAGTTTTTACTGCATAATTTGCTAAAATATTTTTTGATTTAAATTTTTACTTGCAGGTTCGAGTAGCCATGGTTGGAAAATATACATGTCTTTCAGATGCTTACCTTTCTGTACTAAAGGTTATAACTTTTACTATCTTGATTCTTTAATTAAGCGCTCGTTTGAACTTTTAAAAACATGTGCAAATTTTAAACATTGTTCATTTCAGGCTTTGTTGCATGCTTCAGTTGCTTGCAGAAGGAAGCTAGTTATCAACTGGGTTTCTGCTACCGATCTTGAAACCGCAACTGCTTTAGAAGTTATTATCTTATCCCTTTTTTTAATTTTTGTCTCAATTTTGTTTATTTAATATTAAACTTATGAACATTGCTTTGTTACAGAGTCCTGAAATTAATAGGGCTGCTTGGAATTCATTAAAGTCTGCAGACGCTGTTGTGGTTCCAGGCGGTTTTGGTGACCGAGGTGTTGAAGGGAAAATAATCGCTGCGAAATACGCACGCGAGAACAAGATACCGTATCTCGGGATTTGTTTAGGAATGCAAATTGCTGTGATCGAGTATGCAAGATCTGTTCTTGGTCTTAAAAATACAAATAGCACTGAATTTGATCCCAATAATAAAAATCCTTGTGTCATATTTATGCCTGAGGTTTGTTTTTAAAGTTGTTTGATTTCTAAATGAGCCTTTTTTTATGGATGGTTTTATAATTTATACAACAACGTTAATAGGGGTCGAAAACACATATGGGTGGTACAATGCGGCTAGGATCAAGGAGGACTTATTTTCAAGTTGCAGACTGCAAATCTGCTCAACTGTAAGAAATTTTGATTAGAATAATAAAATTTCGATTTGTCGAAAAGTGCATGAAAAGATACACATTGTGTGACATGTTATCAGGCAAAAAACGAGTGTGTAATTTATACTCTTAAGCTAATTGGAGCAACTGATTGTGTTTTTATCAGATATGGCAATCAGACTTTCATTGATGAGAGACATCGCCATAGATATGAAGTACGTCGAAAACTTAAGCGTTTGTTTGTCATCCTAATTATATCATATAGTTACTCTTTGTCTATAGTTATTAATATTTTTTTTCTTTAAAAAAAACAGGTGAATCCCGACATGGTCCCGCAACTAGAAAAAGCTGGTCTCAGTTTTACAGGGAAAGATGAAACTGGGCAGCGAATGGAGGTAATGTATTTTATGTGTTTATATCAGTACTTGGATGTCGACCAAGTTTGATTTTGACTGATTTTGACCAATTTTTCGGATAGTCTTGAGTTTGGCCAATTTTTGACCAAGTTTGACCATGTAATCCTAAATAATCACGAGTTTTGACCGAGTTTGACCCTGGTTGACCGAGTTTGACCCATGTTGACCGAGTTTGACCAATCTTAAAACCGGTAACTCAGCATGTACTCGCCGAGTTTTACCGAGTTCTGCAACCCTGATTTATATATTAGTGTTGTATGTTTACTATTATTACTAATCTAAAAGCGGATCACGTTCATAATGTACAGATCGTTGAACTTCATAGTCACCCGTATTATGTGGGAGCTCAATTCCATCCAGAATTCAAAACGAGACCAGGAAAACCTTCTGCACTCTTCTTAGGTGCTGTTTAATATATAAGCTTTTTTAATATACATCATAGCATACAAAATTACAATTTACAAACATTGAATGAAAAAATAAAATAATAAATCTATATCTATATGTTTGTTAATTGAATATATGCAGGTCTTATAGCAGCAGCCAGTGGGCAGTTGGATGTTTTGTTAAAAAAAAGTGTTGGAACAAAAGCAAATGTATACAGCCCTTTGAAGTCAGGTTTATCGCCACATCGATATGGTAACGTGAAAGTGAAGGTAAACGTAAAAAGCGGGTCGTTTGATGGAATGTATTGCAAGAAAAACAACGGTTTGCACGTGTGAAAAGGGTTTGAAAATAGGAATAGTGTAGGGATTGCTCCCCCTTCATCTTGCCACCTTCAAAAAATAGATTGATTGGTTCGTTCGTACAGTGTGTGGTGTGGTTAGTTGGTTAGGGTTGGATGGATGGTTGGGTGGAGTTGGGATCCGGTTGTTTTATTTTCGGATCGGCATCTTCGTTTTGTCTGAGACACGTTTGAACTAATCGTATGTAGTTAACTAGTTTGATCTACTTGATGTTTTTTCATTGTTTATGTTTCTCTGGTGAAAAAGTTTGAATCTTTATATTCAAATACTACTGTATGATTCTTGTTAGATTTGGAATCAAAGTTGTTGCCAGTCACTTCATCTAAAAATTGTTCTGTTTGTTTCTAGGAGACATTTCACCGGGGTCATTTTTTCTATAAAACATTCATATTCACTGCAATCTTTTTTACTTCATTCTTACATGAAAATACATCCTTTTTGGTCATGGATTTTTGGGTTGTGGGGTAAAATATAGAGGCCTTTAGGCAAATACAATCTTTTGGGTTATGGGCTTTTGAATTGAGGGTAAAATATGAAGTCTTTTGGACAAAATACGACATTTTTTTTTTTGAGTAAAGGATTACCCGGCAAATATTATTAAATAATAATTGAATGAAACAAAGAAGCACAGTTGCTACAATCGAACCTTGCAGCGAGCAAAAACAACCATCTAGCTATCGACTAAACAATTAAACGACTAGCCCAAGACATTAAGCAGATTAGCTTAACTGCCAAACTTCTTTATTCCGAGTTACAATCATAGAGGACTTGAAAGTCACATTTTTTTTTTCAATCATAGCTTAATTGCCAAACTTCTTTAATACGACATTTTTTTTTTCAAAGTAAAAACAATGTAAAAGATGGAGACTTTGGGTCATGACTCATGAGCATTTGAGTTGGGACAAAATAAAAAAATCTAATATTTGAGAACAAATGGTATCTTATTTTTATGATGATTAAGTAGTAATTAATAATATCTATTAATGTAGTGAAAACTTAAATTTTTTATCATGTTAATATAGTAATAAAAGAAATTATTCAAATAGAATCACTATTTTTCTACTATTATAACATAAAAAGTTTTACTCTATAAAATGTAACTTATTTATCAACAACAACAACAAAACCCAATACTACATGAGTGATGTATGGGAGAGGCCGGAGGCGAGATGTAGACAATCTTTCCCCTATCCGAGAATAAAAACAGGTCATTTCTCCACCCAGAGTGAAAAACATTCTCAAAAGCAGAGAAAGTCATCGCTCTCTCTATTCGACGGATAAAGAGATTGCTTCTGAATGAACCTCTCGCTAAAAAATATAAACATATATATCGTTGGTTCTAAAATTCTAAGATGTTGAGTATGATAGCCTTTGTCCTCTTGTACGGAGTAATTTTTTAATCATTATTCTAGCCGTGTCAGTTAATGTATGGCTACTATTACTATTCTATATAAACTAGTAAAAGGGGGTGCCCGTTGTTGCACCATTTTGTAGGCGATAGTGTTTTCACTACTATTTACTGTTATCGCCACATTTACTACACACATAAATCCGTATTTATATGTTACATAAAGTCTACAACTAAACATTACATAAAGTACAAATATTACATAAAGTACACAACTACATAAAGTTACATAAAAACAGCACTTTCAAATGCCAGTTCACTTTTATTTGGTAATACCATTTTGTTTACGTTGTAAAACAATGGCAAGAAACATATATGTATTCCAGTAAATTTCTAAAGCTCCTTTACTTATGCCTATATACATCTAAATACAGGTTGTATCAAATTCTTACCTTTCGCATTAAGAAAAAAAGCATCAAAGTCGGTTAATTTCCCATTATTCCAGTTGTCTTCATCCTTGGCATATGACTTTCCCCCTTCCTCTTTGACTGATTCTGACAAACCACCCAAGTAGATGGAGTAGAAAAGAATAGGCAAACCCGATTGGCACGCAATTGTGTCCATGTCTACATTAACCCAACCTCTCATGTCATAGTTTATTGTGATGTTTACCTGATGAAAATAGACAACATTAACCTCTTTCACATAAATCAAATATGAAAATGAATAATGAGTACTAATTATCGGATGAAACCTAAATACAGTTATTACTAAAGTGCATATGATTCATTAGTTATTTTATGAAATTTTTTTACACAATTCGCTTACGGATCAAGATGTTATCACTTCAACCGAGTCACTAAAAAACAGAGATTAATATAATAGCAACAAAGATTAAACACAACTTTCTTACCTACTGGCCATTTGCCTTGGCGACACAAATGAGAAAATCAAACCCAAATCATCACCACCCAACTGCTGATCACACAGATCACCACCATTGTAATCTTTTTATGTGTTTCCTAGTGTTGGCTGTAATATAGGAAACATAACAGGCACAACATGTGAGAAAAACAAATCGAACAAACACAACAGGCACAATGCTAACGAAATAACAGAAACAATAACTATAACAAAATGAAGTACCGCTACGAACACAACACACGAACAACGGGTTTAAGTTTTGATGAAAACCCCACGAACAAACTGAAAAAAGCAAACACAAATCGGATTATAACGACCCATATAACAAATGCTAAAACATGTATGAAACTATTAAAATACTCATATCAATGTCGCTTACCTTCTGATTGCAAACGAATAAGGTCTTTCTTTCTTTTTCATTTTTACTTTTCAAATCTGACAAACAATAAAGCAATTAGTTACTTTCAATTTGTAAGAAATAATTTAAGTAATAAACAAACCCTAACCAAACTTAAATATATCAAATCAACTTTCATTTTTTGTAAACCTTTCAAACTGTATGATAATTGCTAATTGTTACTCTATTCCAAATTTATTCTAATCACAAATAGCCACTGGTTTGCAATAAAACACAAACACGTAAATAATCTGGTGCTGACTTGCAGTAAAACCCAGACAGACAAACAATGAAGAAGAAAATCGGTGATGGTGGCGATGGTGGTGCAGGTGGCAATTAGGTTAAGAAAAAGAGGAGGTGATGGTGGTGGCGATGGTGGTGCAGGTGGCTATGGTGATTAGAGGCAGGGATTAATCTAGAGTTAAGTAGAAGAGGGGTGAGGGTGAATGATAAAGAAGAGTGTAGGAGGGGAATTAAAAAAAAAAAGGAAATAATTGTCGCTACAGTAGCGGGTCGAGTTAACCCGATGGAGCAACCCATTAACTAAATGGTTTATACAGTGGAAAGAGGGTGATGTGGACCAATGATATTGTATGCTTTTTACAATAATTATGGTCCGCGCGGTGCTGCGGATTTTTGCGAGCAATGAGAGGTCAACACACTGTTGTAACGGACAATAGGTGTACATGTTCAAAAGGGTTGTAAGGTGAGGTTGTTTAATGATGTTGGTCCGTGGCAATACGAACCATCTTCAGGAGGTTGAGGACATAAAGCCAAATTCACAACTGTAACATAATTTCTTATCAACATTCTTCTCATTCTAACATTATCAGCGACCATAACTTAGTGTTATGGTAATTTTGATCAAACTTTTCTTGTACTGAATGAGCAAAGTTGAACTTACAATCCTTTTTGTGTATTTTTTTTTACATTTCTATAAATTCTCTATAAATAAAATGTTTGATTTAAAGGTAAGCATATTCTAGCTAGTGTTGTCATGTAAGAATCAATTTATATAAATGCATACATCCAAACAACCTCTAAGAATTAAATAGTTCAAAATTTATATAAAGTTTTAACTCATTAAATAAATAGTTCAATACTTATGCTCAAAAGCCATTTAAGTTACCTCATATTCTCCATCATAACTCCCTTGACTTCAAAAACTCCTGAGCTTTAACCTTAGCTATCTTACTGATATCTTCAGAATGTGAGACACGGTAGCGCATTTGTTCTTTCATTTTGGATCTGAAAATCACAAAAATTGTTAGCAATTCCTAAAAATAATATATATCAAAGGTCTATAGAGAGCTACATTCATATCCAAACTCTTTTTTCTGACTCTTGGAACCAGCAGTTTTTTCCCTTTCCCTGAGCCATATATTTGTTATAAAACTCGTCCTTAACACGGCCCAAAAACGCAATGAGAAGTTCCCTTCCTGCAGATTCAACCGCAACAACACAATATGTTGCGACAATCGATGGAAGTCTAGTCAAAATATGTTTGAATATAAAGAAAGTGAACACATAATGAATCATTTCATATGGTTTAAATCGTTTCACTATATGTTAGCTGTTGTAAATGTTGATAGCTAATAGTTTCATGATTATTATTATGTCAATTTAGTACTACCAATTCTGATAAACATATTATGCATTAGTTTAAATGTGTAATAGCATATGATCAACAACAATAGATACTCGATCAGTAGTCAATTCTAATAGGGGCAAAATATGGGGTTATAAGACGATCTTCATCAAAATATTATGCATATATGCGTACACCAATTTTTGTTGACATTTAACGTTCAAACTTCATCAACGTTACCATGTTTTCCAACCAGTAACAACTACTTGAATTACTACTAATCCCTTTATACCCATTTCCCCAATGACATATATTAAGGCTTATAAAAAAACCTTTTTTATTACTTTATTCTACTACTATATTTAACAATTTGTATTTATATATGGATATACCATCTCAACTCAAATTATTATTGATTATAGTATAATACCTTGATTCAAGTTATGTGGTTAGTTAGACGGATTGAAGCTCCTTTCTGCAAATCTTCGGCCCTAACCTCCTATTCTTCCTGCTTTGGTCTGTCAATCTATTTTCCTGTAAAAGAGAATGAAACGTCGAGAGTGTTAAATACGGGCCGGGTCGGTTTGAAATACGAGTTCAGCATACGAACAACAGATTTGAGTCGATTAAGAAAAGCAACAGGAACAACTAACAGAAGAACATAGGGCGATAGCAAGGGAGAAATCGCAACAGCAAACGCAGATGAAATTATTCAAAGGTAGCAACAATCACAGACGCAAAAATCACGGCGTGCAAGAAATTGGTGAAAAAGGAAATACTGTTGTACGACGGATAGTGAGCAATTGGTGAGTGGAAGAGGTGCTGTTGTTGGCGGCAGAGGCGCTGGACGACATCGGTGGCGATGACGGCGATTAGTCTAGAGGAGGAGTGAATGGGGAAGAGTTGGTGAGATGGAGCAGATGGCGATGCTAGAAACATCTGGAGAAGTTAGGGCTCCATGAATGGGGAAGAGATGGTGATAAACTGGAGAAGTGGTTGAAAGAAGGGGAAAAAAAAAGCTACAGCTGAACAGTGGGTTTTAGGGAAGGGAAAGAGTACGCTAATTAGTATATAGGGGAAGAGATGGTGATAAACTGGAGAAGTGGTTGAAAGAAGGGAAAAAAAAAAGCTACAGCTGAACAATGAGTTTTAGGGAAGGGAAAGAGTACGCTAATTAGTATATAGTTAATTTAAATTACTCTGTTACAAATTATATTATATTATATTATATTATATTATACCTATATTCTAAAAGGCATAGGGGAAATGAATAGCACTCACGGGTATTTTTGACTTTTTGCCTTTTTTTTGTCAAACTCAACCACAAACATCCACACACTTTATTCAAAAAATTAAATCCACCCCTCAAACAGGGGGTAAAGTGTCAACTAACCATTCTCATAAAAAATCTTAAACAAACTCCACCCAAATATTCAACGGACCATATATTCGCACTCGCAACGAGTTAAATTTTTTCTCCACCATCGTTAAAGTCGAAATAATTTTAGGAACACAATGTCACTAGCTATACGCAAAACGGGCGCTTTTTAAAAAACGCTAAATATTTGGGGTACTTTTCATACACGTTAGTTCTCCGTTAAATTTTTAAAAGTCGAAAACTCCATAGCGAAACGCGGAGATGCACATATATTGTTAATTTTAAATAACATTTAAATATTTCACGGGTTATAACTTTTAGTTCGACTCGAGTTGCGCTTCAACGACATCATCGTTAGCCACAAAAATTTTTTACAAACTAAACGCAATAAATACATTGAAAACCGAACCCCCGGCGCGAAGCGAGGGTTCGAACACTAATTAAAACTAGTTTATAACCCACAATATCGCGGGATTTTAAAATAAGAGAATAAAAAAGTAAGTCGCGGCTATGATCAACCCATTGATAAGGTTTAGCTTTATAATAGTAGCTGTTTTTACTATGCAGTGTTAGAATACAGCTACAAGGACCACATTATCATATGTGGTATTTTAACTTTAGGATCAGAGAAAGTTCTTCTCATCATTTCCTAGAATAGAAGATCACAAGGTGACTTATGTCTGCTCTTTCAACGGATACAAAGGATCCCACCAAACAGCATATTTCCTTTTTTCATAGAGTGGTTCCAAAAAGTGAAACAGCATATTTCCTTTTTCATAGAGTGGTTCCAAAAAGTGTAATGGAGCCAAACTCCAAAGTAGAATTAGCCGTTGTATAGTATGTGCATATAAGCACACTTAGCAAATGCAATAAACTGTAAGATTGTATCAATTCAAGCTCAATAATATAAACTGATCAATACAAACTCATTATAATCTGTTAATTCTTATAAATTATCATGGTATCAGAGCTAACGGTGTAGATCAGGGGATCATTACAACCGTTTTTCTGCTTCAATCATTTACCATAAAAATCAAGCTGCCATGTCTAAATTTGACGGTAGCTCAATTAGTCAAAATAAGAACTCCGAGCAGTTAAGAGTCATCAAAAACACTTACCTGAATGTTCTCTGCCATTCATTACCGGTCACCATCAAAACCGATAAATTCAAAGCCTACCAACAAGGTGAAAGGTTGAATAAGGCGGAGATGGCGGCAACGGCGGGAATTGGAACGGCGGCCGGAGCTAAGAGTGAGGTAACCAACAACGGCACTTCCGTAATCAAACAGAAAAGCCATACTTTTGCAACTCAGACATCAATAAGAGGTACAGGGCTGAGATTAAAAACCTCAAACCCTAATAAAAACTCTCTACTTTTTAATTCGCATAAACCGATCAAATGGGTGAGGAAAAAATCCTCAAGCCCAAATTTCGACCCTGGTATTACACCCAATTCGTATAATCCGGCCAAAATAGTGAGGAAAACGGCCTCAAACCCTAAGGTTGCATACGATTGCTATGAATCGGGTAAAGCAATAAACCGAAACTTAAAATCGATAGATGATGAAGCAACATTTGTAAACCATAATCGCTTCAATTGTCTTGAAGAAATAGGTGAAAAGGGGAATTTAGATCCTATTTTTGGATCTGTGCAAAAAACCGATGGTACAAAAAGAGTTGGTATTGGTATGAACTTTAAATTAAAACACCAGTCTTCTCAAACAAATATATCAAATAACCCTTCAAGTAATAAAGAGTCAAAAGAAGTGTTAAATGACTTTTCAAGAAAAAAAGAGTCAAAAGTGGGTAACGTGTTTTCAGTGAAAGAGGAATATAATTGTTGTAAATCATTTGACTTTGTCAACCCACTCAAAAATAATAAATCATCACTTGATGGAAATAAACTAACAAATAATATTAAAACTGAGCTGTTTGGGACGAAAAATAAACCTGTCCAAACAAGTAATTTTTCAGAAAATATACTAACTAATAATATTAAAAATAAATCTTGTTTTATCGGAAAAGCAAATATAGTTTCAAATAACATAAAAAGAAATGAATGGATTTTTGATTGTGGTGCTACCCACACCATGAGTTTTGAAAAATCCGATTTTTATTCCGAATCAAAACCTCGGGTTAACAACATTCAAACTGCAAATGGAGGTGTTGTACATGTAAAAGGGGGTGGAAATATTGAAATTACGCCGACTATGAAACTATCTAATTGTTTATATATTCCCGCCCTATCTCATAAGTTGCTATCAATTAGCCACGTTACAAAAGAACTAAACTGTTCTGTTCTATTACACCCAAATTTTTGTGTCCTACAAGATATCAGGACTGGAGTAATTATTGGACGTGGAACCGAACGGGGTGGGTTATACTATGTGGACGAAGTAACCCAACAAGGTACCGTGATACTTGCTCACGGAACACCTACGAGGAAAGCTTGGTTATGGCATAGAAGGTTGGGTCACCCATCAGTCGGATATTTACACGCTTTATTTCCTAGTCTTTTTCCGTCTAATGTAAACTTAAATTGTGAAACTTGTATTTTGGCTAAAAGCCACCGAAGTACGTTTAAACCTAGTAATACTAGAAAAGAAGTACCTTTTGCTTTAATCCATTCTGATGTGTGGGGTCCAGCACCGGTTGTTGGGGGGAGAAATTTTCGGTACTTTGTCTTATTTATTGATGACCATTCACGCATGACCTGGATTTATTTTTTAACTCACAAATCAGAAGTGTTTGAAAAATTTTCTCACTTTTATAAAATGGTACAAACTCAATTTAACAAAAATATAAAAATTTTAAGATCCGATAATGGGGGTGAGTTTGTCAATACTTCAATGAAACAATTTTGTGAAGATAAAGGGATTATTCACCAAACATCTTGTGCTCATACTCCCGAACAAAACGGAGTAGCCGAACGAAAAAATCGACTACTCTTAGAAATGACAAGAGCTTTATTAATTGAATCCAAGGCCCCGAAGAGTTTTTGGCCCGAAGCCCTTGCTTCCGCTACCTATCTTATCAACCGTTTACCCACTAAAATTTTGGGCACAAAAACTCCTAAAGATACTCTTTCCCAATTCCATGCCCTTCCGACTTCATTTAGCATTGAACCTCGAATATTTGGGTGCACGGTCTTTGTCCATATTCCAAAACATGAGCGTACTAAACTTGATCCATGTGCGGAAAAATGTGTCATGGTTGGCTATGGAATAAACCAAAAAGGATATCGATGTTACAGTCCCAAGAGACGTCATGTTTTTACTACAATGAACTGTGATTTTGTCGAAACTGAATATTTTTATGATACCCAACTCACGAGTGAGGGAGAGAAAGGGGATAATGACACTCTCAGTTGGATAACCTGGATACCTAAACCTGGTAACATTCAAACACCAACACTCAATCCCGACAATATCCAAATACTAACACCAAATCCTGATCCCGAATCACCAAATCCTGACCCTGAATCACTAAATCCTGAACCCGAATCACCAAATCCTGATCCCGAATCACCAAATCCTGATCCTGAATCACCAAATCCTGGTCCCGATTCACCAAACATTGAACCAAATGAAACCTCCTCAAACAATGAACATCAAACTCATGAGGAACAAAATGACACCAATTCCGATGAAACCACCCAACGATATGTCCTACCTCAAAGAGTCAATAGAGGTGTCCCACCTAAACGATACTCGCCAGAAAAAGAAGCGCAAAGATCAAGGTATCCTATGGCTAATATTGCACAAGGAAACCTATCCAGTGAAGCACAAAAATTCAATTCTGCTTTATATTCTGAAGAAATCCCAGAAAGTGTTGATCAAGCCATGAAATCTGAAAAATGGAAGAAGGCCATGGAAGAAGAAATGGAAGCACTCCAGAAAAATGACACATGGGAAAAATGTGTTATTCCTCAAGGAAAAAAACCAGTAGGGAATCGATGGGTGTTTACAATAAAATACAAACCAGATGGTACCATTGAAAGATACAAGGCTCGACTGGTTGCGAAAGGGTACACTCAAACCTATGGGATAGATTATTCTGAGACCTTTTCCCCAGTTGCAAAGATTGATACTATCAGAGTTCTTTTTTCCATCGCTGCAAATGAAGATTGGCCACTTCATCAATTTGATGTAAAGAATGCTTTTCTCCATGGCGAATTAAAAGAGGAAGTCTATATGGAAGCACCACCTGGATTCTCTGACAACTTTAAAAACAGGGAAGTTTGTCGACTTAAAAAGGCTTTATATGGGCTAAAACAATCACCACGGGCTTGGTTTGGGAGATTTACATTATTCATGAAAAAATATAATTTTAAACAAAGCAACTCGGATCATACTCTCTTTTTTAAACGAAAAGGAAATTTAATTACATGCTTAATCATTTATGTTGATGATATGATAATAACCGGAAATGATAAAGAGGAAATTTCTAACTTAAAAATGAACTTATTTAAAGAATTTGAAATGAAAGACTTGGGCAGACTTAAGTATTTTTTGGGGATTGAGGTATTACGATCCCAACAGGGAATATTTATCTGTCAAAAGAAGTATGTTCTTGATTTTCTTGCAGAAACAGGTATGATTGACTGCAAACCAGCTGATACTCCAATGATTCCAAACCAGAAGCTATATATGGAAGATGAAACTGATCTTGCTGATAAAGGGCAATACCAAAGGATGGTGGGGAAACTCATCTATCTTGCTTACACTCGACCTGATATAGCACATGCAGTTAGAGTTGTGAGTCAATTCATGCATCAACCACAGGTTCACCATATGGAAGCTGTAATGAGAATCATCAGATATTTGAAGAAAACAGCGGATCATGGAGTTGTATTCAAAAAGAATGGGCACCTTGAAACACAAATTTATACGGATGCAAGTTGGGCTGGAGAAAAAGGAGATAGACGATCAACTTCCGGTTTCTTCACAATAATTGGAGGAAACTTAGTTGCGTGGAAAAGTAAGAAACAAAAGGTCGTGTCCCTATCAAGTGCTGAATCAGAATTTAGAGGTATCACAAAGGGAGTAGTGGAGGCATTATGGATTCGAAAACTCTTAACAGAAATAGGATTCCCTCCAAAAGAAGCTATTCAAATCTTATGCGACAATGAAGCAGCCATTGCCATTTCAGAGAACCCGGTTCAACATGACCGAACCAAACATATTGAAATCGATCGACACTTTATCAGAGAGAAGTTAGATGCTGAAATCATTTCTCTTCCATCAATCAGATCAGAAGATCAACTAGCCGACATCCTCACCAAATCAGTCAATGGAAGACTCTTCACTGAAGTTCTTAGCAAGTTGAATATTGGAAACCCCACTATTCAACTTGAGGGGGAGTGTTAGAATACAGCTACAAGGACCACATTATCATATGTGGTATTTTAACTTTAGGATCAGAGAAAGTTCTTCTCATCATTTCCTAGAATAGAAGATCACAAGGTGACTTATGTCTGCTCTTTCAACGGATACAAAGGATCCCACCAAACATCATATTTCCTTTTTTCATAGAGTGGTTTCAAAAAGTGTAACAGCATATTTCCTTTTTCATAGAGTGGTTCCAAAAAGTGTAATGGAGCCAAACTCCAAAGTAGAATTAGCCGTTGTATAGTATGTGCATATAAGCACACTTAGCAAATGCAATAAACTGTAAGATTGTATCAATTCAAGCTCAATAATATAAACTGATCAATACAAACTCATTATAATCTGTTAATTCTTATAAATTATCATGCAGATCCATATTTGAACACAGATGCAGGAACAATGTCCCCTTTTGAGCATCCCTTTTGAGCATGGAGAAGTTTTTGTGTTGGATGATGGAGGAGAGGTAATTCAGTTGCCGAGTCATATATATATATTTTTTTTTACTGTAAAAGATATAAAATAATCTTGCATACAAAATCTGTATGGTAAACCGATAAGGTTTTACTAAACACGGACAGTATTTTTACTGAGATGTATGTACACCGACTAACTTCTGTATGGTAAACCGATAAGGTTTTACTAAACACGGACAGTATTTTTACTGAGATGTATGTACACCGACTAACTGGATTATCGTCACTAAAATCTATACATATGAAGTTAAAATTATTTATATATAATATTAGTGTTACTAATAAACTAATATTTCTACACATATTGGTATTGGTGTTTCTGTTGTCAGTAACCTATTGGTATTAATCTGCATGATCAATTGTTATTTTGACCCATTTAAGATACAGAGAATCAAAGAACTATTCTTTATGGCATGAATTAATCTAATTGTTACCAGTAGTACTAAGTTTTAATGTTGTAGTACTATTTAACTATTTTAAACTTTCTTACATATGTGTTTTTATTTATATTTATACTCCTAAATTGGTTTTATTTTTGGTTTAAAGGTGGACTTGGACCTTGGTAACTATGAGCGGTTTCTAGATATCAAATTAACGCGCGATAATAATATCACTACAGGAAAGATATATCAGGTACATAAATACAAAAACTCAGCTTCATGACAAGTACTAAATTACAAATCTTGTCACATTTGACTAACTGATTATCTTGGAAAAACAGTTCTAGTTGTGCCACATATCACAGATGCTATTCAAGATTGGATCGAACGTGTTGCAGCGATACCAGTCGACGGTAAAGAAGGTTCACCTGCAGGGCCGGGCATGATGCCGTGCGGGGTGGGTGACCGCACCGGGCATTAGAATTCAAGGGGCAACAAGTTAGGAGTCCAAATTTCATATATACTAGACTCATTTTAGGTGATTTCGTATGTTGTAGCTTGCATTTATTATTTATTTGTATAATTGTATTGTATTTATCGAATAAAAATCGGCGTAGGGATGAGCCGTCTAGCTTGACTATGTTCCAAACCCTTAAAAAATTGTGGTGTGCTATTTATATTTTTAATAGCGGGCATATCTTTAACCATCTCGCACTGGGCATTCAAATTCTCAGGCCCGGCCTTGTTCACCTGATGTATGTGTCATTGAGTTGGGGGGTACTGTAGGTATTTTACAAAAGTTGTTTTGTTTCGAAAAAAGATCTACTTTTTCAGGATAATTTGGTATTGTTAGTGCATATTTTGTAATCCCTAGTTCCATGAACTTTAACGTTTTATTCGATCATGTTGTAACCTGTAATATTGTTAAACGTTGATTGTCGATGTGTTATTTTATATTTGTAAACGTTTAAATATAATTCGTAATATTACTCGACAGTCGGCCGACTGACATGGTCAGTCGACCGACTGTCATTCACTGTCGACCGACATAGGAACTGAGGTATTTAAGCCTAATTAATCTTCATTAATTTGGTTAACAACTCAGCACATGATGTGAAGCGAGGTGTATATAAAATAGTATTAATTTTAGTGCGAAAATACTATTAAATACGATACAATTTTACACAAGATATTTATTTATTTATAGAATGGATATACTTAAACCTTGCTACAACACTTATAGGCAGTGTACCTAATCGTACAGTAGTGTAGTTTTTAGTAAGTCCGGTTCGTTCCACAGGGAAATCTTTAAACAAAGCTCAACGCTATATTAGTTTACTTTTATAAAAATACAAATATATATATAAGTAATATTATTATTATAAAGGGGGGTTTTTACCGTTTAATGACCGGTTTGTCGATTTTAAGATTTTAGTCGCATTTAAAACCTAATGTAAAATATAAAATAAATACAAGACTTAAATTAAAGCGTAAAGTAAATAACGATAATGAAATTGCGAATAATAAAAATGCGATAAAATAAAATTGCGATAATTAAAAAGTACGATAATTAAAAGTGCGATAAAATAAAATAAATAAAAGTGCGATAATTAGAAGTGCAATTAAATATAAAATAAAGGAAATTAAATATGAAATAAAAGAATTATGCTTATTTAAACTTCCGTAATCATGATGTTTGACGTGTTGATTTTAGTTTTATTCCCATGGGTTAATTGTCCTTTGTCCTGGATTATTCAATATGTCCGTCTGGTTTTTGTCCATAACAGTCCATCAGTCATAAATATAAATTGCAAGTGTCCTTGTCAAATTATTATTATACCCGAAGTTAAATATTCCAACTAATTGGGGATTCGAATTGTAACAAGGTTTTAATACTTTGTTTAATGAATACACCAGGTTATCGACTGCGTGTAAACCAAGGTTTTACTACTTTGTTAACAATTACACCAATTACCCTTGAATGTAATTTCACCCCTGTTTTAATTATTCTAGTGGCTATTAATCCATTCCCGTGTCCGGTTAAATGAACGATTATTCGTACATATAAATACCCCTCCCATCGTGTCCGATCGAGTGTATATGGTAATTTATAGGGACGCCCAATTGTAAATCTTTATATTAACATTAACAAACTTTCATTTAGTTAAACAAATATAAAGCCCATTAGTAGCCCATAGTCTAATTTCCACAAGTGTCGTTCTTTTGTCCAAACCCGAATTATGGTACAAAGCCCAATTACCCAATTTTAGTAATTAGCCCAACATCATGATTACTTCGTTTTAAATAAGCATAATAATAACTTAGCTACGAGACATTAATGTAAAAAGGTTGAACATAACTTACAATGATTAAAAATAGCGTAGCGTTACACGGACAGAATTTCGACTTACACCCTTACAACATTCGCTAACATACCCTTATTATTAGAATTAAAATTAAAATTAAAATATAAATTATATATATATATATAAGTTTTACGTATGAATGGGGAAGAAAAGATGATGAAATTTGATCAGAATTCGGTTGGCTTTATAGCCAGAGTTGAAAATTGGGGCTCCGCGACTCGCGGCAAAAACCCCTTCAAACTCCGCGAGTCGCGGAGATAGTATTTACAGCTCAGTCCTTGGAGTTTTCTCTGCCGACGGTTTTTAATATATATATATAATATATATATAATTAATATAATTAATTATATATTATATTATATTTATATACATAGTTAACTTGTAATTTTTAGTCCGTTGCGTCGAGCGTTAAGAGTTGACTCTGGTCCCGGTTCCGGATTTTCGAACGTCCTCGCGTACAATTTAATATCTTGTACTTTGCGTTTTGAATCTTGTACTTTTGTAATTTCGAGACGTTTCTTATCAATAATTGGAACCTTTTTGATTGTCTTTTGTACTTTTGAGCTTTTTGGTCGTTTGCGTCTTCAAATCGTCGAATCTGTCTTTTGTCTTCACCTTTTATTATTTAAACGAATATCACTTGTAAATAGAACAATTGCAACTAAAAGCTTGTCTTTCTTGAGGAATAATGCTATGAAATATATGTTCGTTTTTAGCATTATCAAATATTCCCACACTTGAGTGTTGCTTGTCCTCAAGCAATATTGTCTTGAAATACTATAATCACTTCTTTATTCTTCACACTTTGTACATCAGTGATTTCTATACGGCGGTATAAACAATGGTAGTAACGATATGGTTTACAGTCCCACATGACTATAAAAATTTAGATCCATTAAGGAAATTGGATCTTTATGAAAACATTTGATCTTTTGAAATCTAGTTTTTACCCTAGATAAGTTTTCCGGAATAACCCTTTACCGGTGTTTGCAAAATATTTTTGTGGGTTTGGTGGGTTTCAGATTTGAAAATTTTAGTTCAAAACTTGCGGTTTTGTGTCACCCACTTGCTAACCTTGTATTAGGAAAGCAACACGTCCAGTTTACTTGTTCCGTATATTACCTTTCGGCAAACTACCGTCCGGTTGTAAAGGAAAGCGTTGAACAAGCAACTGTTAAGGCAATGTCCCGTGACATGCTTTTAATTATGGTCTATAACGTGTCGGATGCAATTACTATCCTTGGTAGGAGCAATAGTAAAGCTCACCCTTATAATTTGTCGGTTTGGCACAAAGTCCTGTCTTTGACCATGTTATGCAACCACCGTTCTTACGGTTGACACCCGATTTAGTTCAGGTGACCTAATGAATTCCAGGTGAATTCCTAGGATTTTACGTTCAATGGTAATGAACGTATTGAAAATAGGGTTTTCAGAAAACAAATCGGTTTATAATTTTTGATCAAAATATTTTCTCGTTTAAGCTCGAGTTTAGATATCATTGAATTCCATGAGTTTGTAATTCTCAATCTTTAAGGTCAATCTCTAGGATTGAGTAATATCAGTCTTAAAAGCTGATTTTTAATCTTTAAGGAGATTATCCTTTCTGGGGATCTGATTCATTAGTCTTATCCAGCTAATTTGCATGGTGCCCCCCCATTGTACGAGATAAATCCTTCTCATGGTTAGGATAAATCTGACCACTTGGCGACCCTGTTTAATGCTGAGGTCCGTGGATTTCCTGCTGATTTTAGTGATGACTTTTCTAGATTTTTCGTCAACCTACAGCTGGTCCGGACGACAACTTCATGACCTAAATCAAGAAGCGCGTGTCTTTTTCGAAAGACTTTACTTCCTTTTAATGATGGAATTGATTCATCGTGTAGATCCATCTCTTCTTTTCTTTCATCGGGTAAAACAGTTTAGTTTAGTCCAAAGCAAAAGTATTTTCAGTTATTTGTTATAGATATATGTGACATATGTTTAAAATAACTTGGTAAATTTTCCCACACTTGGCTTTTTATTTTTCTTTTTATCGTCCTCTATTCCATTTTAAATGAATTTTAACATTTTAATTTGTTTCTCAATTTATGTCCTTTCCGAGGTAACAATAATTTCGGTGTTAAAACCTAGTTTTATCGTTCATAAATATGTATAAACATGATTTTGAATTCATTTAATTGAAAATTTTGAAAAATTTTACTAGAATTGGGTAGTCAGTATATAAGACTAGGGTTGTTCTTTTTTATCAGAGAGCACTAGATTCTAATACAACTACTGCTTTACTAGTATTTTTAATGGTAACCAAGTGTTTAATATAAAAATTTTAAAATCCGAAAGAATTTAATCCCTTCCCACACTTAAGATCTTGCAATGCCCTCATTTGCAAGAAATCAGTAACAATTTAAATTATTGAGGGTGATTTGTGTGAAAATGATTAAATTTTTACCAAAGTTTCCAAATATATTGGCGTTTGTTTGCTGAATGATAAATGGTGCACATCATTTGTTCATTCCGTCTTGTTGTTATTTCACATATATTTTGCATCTTGTCGTCAAAATTAGTTGCTTTTGCTGAACTTAATGCCAGTCTTTGAAAATGCGTTGTTTTACCCTGTTGTGTACATAAGATAAACTGCAAACATATATACATATTTTTGAAGTTTGGTATATTACCCCACGTTCAAAAATTATTAAAGTCTAATAATAAAAGTTAGACAATTATAAAAATGATTACAATATTAACAAAAATATTAAACGTATCAATAATTACAAATTACAAAAAAAAAAAAAATAATAATAAACTAAGGATGATATTGGTACCAATAGGGGTTCCAGGTATAACCATAAGTGCTATAGAATGCTTCGGCAGGATCATACGTAGGATATGGTGGCTGCATCTCTATCGACCAAGGAGGGAAGACGGGTTTCGGTGTAGGAATATAGTTTCTACCTATATGTTGGCAATGCGCTATGATCTGGTTCTGATGAACTTGCCAATCTTCAAATGCTCTCTGTCTAGCATTTTCGTATTCCTGAGAAGCTATAAACCTATGCATTTCTTGCATCTCATTCCCCCCTCCTACATTACCTTGTTCCTGGTTTCTCTCCACCTGTGGATGTCTACCATGGTATCGTACTGCGGCGTTATTTCGCCGCTTCAAAACTTTCGCACCATGGTATACATTTAAACCTATAGTGTCGCGGGGTTCCGGCTCTTCTAGTAATAATCCCCCCCGACTTATATCCACACCGAGATATTCACCAATCAAAGTAATAAAAATACCACCTCCTATTATGCTATGTGGTCGCATCCCCCGAACCATAGCTGATAAATAATAACCCACACAATATGGTATACTTACAGCGCTCTGTGGGTCTCGAATACACATATGGTAAAACAAATCTTGTTCATTTACTTTTTCTTTGTTCTTACCCCTTTGTGTAATCGAATTAGCTAAAAACCTATGTATTACTCTTAATTCGGCTCTATCTATATCCAAATAAGAGTAGTTTCCCCCTTTGAAACGGTGATGGCTTGTCATTTGACTCCACACACCGTGTGTATCAAAATTCTCATCTATCTTTCTACCGTTTAGTATCAATCCTCTACAATCGGCAGACGCTAACTCCTCAGGCGTATATATACGTAAAGCCTGAGCCATGTCCAGTAAAGACATGTGGCGCATCGAACCGCCTAACAAAAATCTAATAAAAGAACGATCGGTTAAACTAGCTACCCGATCATTCAACTCTATACTACATAACAACTCTTCACACCATACTTTATATACAGGTCTGCGTATGGTGAATAAACATATCCAGTCATTAAAAGAAGAATTACCATACCTCTGTACAAGTAATTCCCTAATTGGCCCGGCCAATTCTACAGCTTCCAAGGGTCCCCATTCTATGACCCTCGGTACCTCAACAACCTTAGAGTGAAGAGTATGCAAACCCCGTTGATATTTTGGATAATCTATCCAAAGTCTGTCAAATCTCAGGTTCGGGTGCAACTCTTCCAAATGCATATCGGAAAAGGTCATGACTGGATGAGGTACATCCTGCTTGTAGTAGTTATCTACCTCCTGTTGTTCCAAATTCTCGGCAGGAGCATTGCGGGCTTGGGATGAAGATTCACCCCTTTCATTCGTTTTTCTTGAGAAATTCTTAGATAGCATCCTTCTCAACATGATTTTAGCAAAAAATTTGGTGATTAACGGTTAAAAATTGGGATTTTTGGGGGTGATTTTCGGGTTTTTTCGGGTCTGTTTTCGAGCTGTATTTCGCAGTGTTTTTTTGAGTGTGGGAGAGTGATTAGTTCGTGCAGCTCTTTTATTTTTTTTCTGGGTTTTGGTCCCTCCGCGAGTCGCGGAGGTTTTTCACTTCAAACTCCGCGAGTCGCGGAGTTTGCTCTTTTTTTTTTCTTTTTTTTTTTTTTTTTTTTTTATAATCTTTAACTTTTGAAAACAATTAAGAAATTAATTTTAAAATTTTGTTTCCCTTGTTATTTAGGACGAGGTCGTTTCGGATCGATGTCCTAGTCCGTCCTTCGACAAAATTTTAAAATTTGTCTTTTTGTAGTCATTGTTTTAAAAGCTAAGATTTTTGGGTTTTTTTTTTTTTTTTTTTTTTTAATGTTTTTGGCATACTTTAAATCAATAAGATTAAAAATAATGATAATAAAAGTTCTCGTCCCTCCCTCGGGTAAAGCAATTTCGGTTCAAAGACCTAGTCTTCAACTTACGACGAATTTTAAAAATCATATTCTTAACTTAATGAGATAAAGTAAATTTTTGTTTTTAAATTCACACAACATAAATATAAAATTCAAAATTAATATTAAAAATTCACACCAAACTCAAAATTTAAAATGCATAAAATTAAAAATTAATATTTTAAAAATTAAAAATTCACACCAAACTTAATTTATAAATTTATAAATTCATATCAAACTTATATTAATTTTTCAAATATTTACAATTTTAAATATATTGTTTTTACAAAGTTTACAATATTAATTTAAGATTTAAATATTAATTTTAAAAACATGGTAAAAATAAAATTAAAAATCTTTTTGTCTTTTTATCCCACTTTAATCAATCAAATATTATCAAAAATATGCGCCCCTCTTTTCGGTAAAGTAATTTCGGTTCCAAGACCTAATTTGACTCATGACGAATTTTTGAAATATTTTGGGTTGATTGATTAAAGATATTTATACCTTAAGAATAAACGTTAAATTTCGCAGTGATGTAATAAATTTTTGAATGATATCAATAATTTCGGTCGCCAAACCTAATTTTATTCAATACCAATTTAATACTTTTTAGCGAACAAATTAGCGTTTATTATCAAAAGGTTAAAAATAAAAAAAAATAAAAACTGTACAGACATACCTGTGAAATAGATCTTAGTTATATGATCTATTCCATTCATAAGATAGTCGGTTTAATTGGTTTTCCATGGCACCAAAGGCGTAACCTCGAGCATTCAGTGTCTTTTCTTCTAAACATATGAACGGTCCGTCTCTGCATAAAGTAACAAATTCGGTATTTGAATAGGTTTGATTATTTGAACATTTACCTCCATGTGACCATTTTCCGCATTTGTGACATCGTTCTAGGTGTCGTGCTCTTCTTTTCGCTGCGGATTTTGATTTTCCTTTACCAAATTGTAACTTATTATCTTCGCATCTGGATCCTTTTCTAACTCCGTCCATTCTTTCTCTGATTACTGATACTAATTCACTCGGTAGTATGTCATTATTACGTTTAGTGATCAAAGCGTGTAGCATTAGACCATGGTTTAGTTCACAGGCAGTCTTCATTTCGTAAAAACCTAAAAAAATAAAAATTCAGAATGGGGGGAGAAGACTAGTTCTTTAGGGTCTGCTAGGGAAAGACCATACGTGTTCCATTTTCGAGAACTACACGAAAACAGACAATCTAACTCTAACAGAAATACATATTATCCTTTAAAGACTTGATTCTCCCCACACTTAGTTAGCTGTGGTGTCGAAATTGTGATTAACTTCGTTGTCGACTTCCATCGGACCATGTATGTAATGTTTAACTCTGTGACCATTAACTTTAAATTCTATCCCATTTGAATTTATTAATTCTATCGTTCCGTATGGGAAAACTCTTTTGACTATGAATGGTCCAGACCATCTTGATTTCAATTTTCCAGGAAATAGCTTGAATCGTGAATTGAAAAGAAGAACTCTGTCTCCTTCTTTAAATTCTTTTGAACTTCTGATTCTTTTATCATGCCATTTCTTCGTTCTTTCTTTATAAATTAACGAATTTTCGTATGCTTCATGTCTTAATTCTTCTAATTCATTTAGTTGACTTAATCGTAGACGTCCGGCTTCATGTAAATCAAGATTACATGTCTTCAAAGCCCAAAATGCTTTGTATTCAATTTCTACTGGAAGATGACACGCTTTTCCATAAACAAGTCTAAAAGGTGTGGTTCCAATTGGAGTTTTGTAGGCTGTTCTAAAAGCCCAGAGTGCATCCTCCAATTTAATGGACCATTCCTTCGGATTTGATCCTACGGTTTTCTCTAGAATACGTTTTAAAGCTCGGTTGGTATTTTCAACTTGTCCACTTGTTTGTGGATGATATGCGGTGGAGATTTTATGAGTTACTCCATATCTTTTAAGAACTTTCTCAAGTTGATTATTACAGAAATGAGTACCCCGATCACTTATTAAAGCTTTCGGTGTTCCAAACCTTGCAAAAAGACGTTTTAAAAAGTTGACTACAACTCGTGCATCGTTAGTTGGGAGAGCTTGTGCTTCCGCCCATTTAGATACATAATCAATGGCTACGAGTATATATAGATTATTATGAGATTTTGGAAATGGACCCATAAAGTCAATACCCCAAATGTCAAATACTTCACATACTTGGATGACATTTTGTGGCATTTCATCACGTTGACTTATTTTTCCGGCCCTTTGACATGCATCACAGGATTTGCAAAGAAGGTGTGCGTCTTTGTAAATTGTAGGCCAATAGAATCCAGCTTCATAAACTTTTCTTGCTGTTAGTTGAGGCCCATAATGCCCTCCTGTTGGTCCTGTGTGACAATGGTTTAAAATTTTACTAGCTTCATCTCCAAATACACATCGGCGTATTATTCCATCGGGACAACTTTTAAACAGATGTGGATCTTCCCAGAAATAGTGTTTTATATCACTGAAGAATTTCTTTCGTCTTTGGTACGATAATCCTTTTTCAAGGAATCCACAAACTAAGTAGTTTGCATAGTCTGCAAACCATGGGATTTCTTTATAATCTATCTTCAATAGATATTCATCAGGAAAGTTGTCTTGTATGGCCGATTCATTTAGAACTTCTAATTCGGGATTTTCAAGACGAGAAAGATGATCAGCGGCGAGATTTTCTGCTCCTCTTTTATCTCAGATTTCAATATCAAACTCTTGTAAGAGTAAGATCCAACGGATTAATCTTGGTTTAGCATCTTGTTTTGAAAATAGGTATCTAAGAGCAGAATGGTCGGTATAGACCACCGTTTTTGCTAGAACGAGATATGATCGAAATTTGTCAAAAGCAAAGACAATAGCAAGGAGTTCTTTTTCAGTAGTTGTATAGTTCGTTTGTGCTCCTTGTAACGTCTTACTAGCATAATATATAGGTTGAAATCGTTTTTCAATCCTTTGTCCTAAAACGGCTCCCATTGCAAAATCACTTGCATCGCACATTAGTTCAAATGGTAGATTCCAATTTGGTGTTATCATGATCGGCGCATTAGTGAGTTTTTCTTTAAGAATATTAAAAGATTTGATACACTCATCTGAAAAGATGAATGGAGCATCCTTTTCTAGGAGTTTATTCATAGGAGTGGCAATTTTAGAAAAATCTTTTATGAAACGTCGGTAAAAACCGACATGCCCTAGAAAACTCCTAACTCCTCTAACATTGGTGGGATGTGGAAGTTTAGCAATTACATCTACTTTAGCTCTATCCACTTCAATTCCTTCTTTTGAAATTTTATGTCCAAGAACAATGCCTTCTTTAACCATGAAATGGCATTTCTCCCAATTAAGTACTAGATTTGATTTTTCGCATCTAATTAGCATTCGTTCCAGATTAACTAGACATGATTTAAATGTATCACCGAAGACTGAAAAGTCATCCATGAATACTTCCATGCATTCTTCTATCATGTCATGAAAAATCGCCATCATACACCTTTGAAAGGTTGCAGGGGCGTTACAAAGTCCAAATGGCATGCGTTTGTAAGCAAAAGTACCATAAGGGCACGTGAATGTGGTTTTCTCTTGATCTTCGGGTGCTATTGGAATTTGAAAATATCCGGAAAATCCATCTAGAAAACAATAGTAACTATTTCCGGCTAATCTTTCCAACATTTGATCTATGAAAGGTAAGGGAAAGTGATCTTTTCTGGTGGCGTCATTTAATTTTCTATAATCAATACATACACGCCATCCTGTTACAGTCCTAGTAGGAATAAGCTCATTTTTCTCATTTGTAATGACAGTCATACCACCCTTCTTAGGTACGCATTGAACTGGGCTTACCCATGGACTATCAGAAATTGGATAAATTAAACCTGCATCTAGTAGTTTAATAATCTCTTTCTTAACTACATCTTGCATATTAGGATTTAGTCTTCGTTGACGTTGCACATACGTTTTATGACCTTCTTCCATAAGGATTTTATGTGTGCAATACGAAGGACTTATTCCTTTAATATCATGAATCTTCCATGCAATGGCTGGTTTATGAGCTTTCAACACAGAAATGAGTTGTGATTTCTCATTTTCAGTAAGAGAAGACGATATTATTACAGGTAATTCAGATTCACCATGTAAATAAGCGTATTCCAAATGGTTTGGAAGTGGCTTTAACTCTAATTTCGGAGGTTCTTCTATCGATGATTTATATCGATATCTGTCTTCTTCTTTTAGCATTTGAATTTCTTCTGTTGTTGGTTCATATCCATTAGCTATAAGTGTAGCTAACATTTCAGCTTCATCAATTGGTTCATTACCTTCTCCTAAAGAA